>NC_084946.1:9751661-10051661 GCF_949316205.1 Platichthys flesus | reverse complement strand
CTCTCCTTGGGGTGCCGGCACAGAGTCAATGCCCTGCATCGATGAGAGGTACTTGGCTGGGTTCTCCATGTGCCTTTTCAAGTACAACTGCAGCCCATTGCTCCGTGCGCGGGGACAGGTGCAGTTATCAGCCACTCACTGCATAGTCCCCATTGACCCGCTCGGCTGCAAGCATGATGAGAAGTGCGGAACAGACGGAGGGAGAGGAAAGAGCGCGTTAAAACTGAGCCGAGCGTCGTGCCAGGTGCGCTGAGGGGCTGAAGCGCAGCAGGCAGTGGCGAGCGCATGTTGCAGCCTGGCCGGTCCAGATGTCTGTCCTACAGGCTGCTTCAGTGGACCCCTTAGTCCGAGAGAACCTGAGCGCTGTGTGGATGAGGAGGGAGTCCTCACAGCCTGACGCACACTAACCTGACCAGGGCTGGGCGCATACTCCAGCACACCTCCTCTGTGCGTGTCGTTGCGCACAGGAGCGCGCTGTTCTATAGGAGTGTGGGGAAACTCTCAACATTTTAAGAGGGTTTTCGTAGGATGAAATTTGTGCAATTGTGTAGCCCAATTAAAACTGTGTGATTACAAAGTCAAATTCGAGAGATTTCTCTTATTGTGTATAATCTATCCTCTGGTGCGCACTGTCTATGTCTATGTTTGACATCACATAATGCCGCAGTCCTGGACGTGACATATAATTGTGCTGAATTCGATATTGTGAGGATTATATATATATACACAAACACAATATCAATAAACGATCACTGTTTTAGTTTGATATACTTACTGCATTTTAGGTTTTAAACGTATCGAGCAGTACATACATTTATTGTAAATAGGAATGAGCTCTGCAAGCACTGAGAGCTGTCCATGGTTCTGAAAACAGAAGACAGCCTGGAGCGTTGTATTTTATATTTATGTATCTATCTTTCTATCTATCTATCTATCTATCTATCTATCTATCTATCTATCTATCTATCTATCTATCTACCTACCTATCTATCTATCTATCTATCTATCTATCTATCTATCTATCTATCTATCTATCTATTGATCTATCGATCTAGCTAGCTAGCTGTCTATTTATATATCCATCCATCCAACATCTATCTATATGTCTTTCTATCTATCTACCTTAAACATCTTGATTATTACACTTTTAGAGCTGTCCAAGGTTCTGAAAACAGCAGACAGCCTGGAGCGTTGTATTATCTATCTCAAACCTCCTATGATTCTGGCACTGTTTTACTGACCTGAACCATTAATGAGCACAATTTTGATTCATACTTGCAGCACCATAATCTGTCATACTCCTCTGGCTCAAAATAAATTTTGATGTGTGTGGCTAAATTGAAAAAAGCCATTTGGACTAGTGGGAAATATGTGTCTGTTTCAGAGTATCTCTCAACATGTAATTCCCCCGGACGTCCGCAGACTGGAGGTCACTGCTCACCCACTTTGTTCAGAGTTGTGTGAACAGGTGAATCACACGCTAGCCAGGAGTTCTGCGCCATGCGTCATGCGCTGTGGTGAGTCTGTGGAGCAGCAGCAGCAGCAGCAACGGCGGCGTTTCCGGCTCTGAGACCTCGCGGTTATTTTTAGACTTGTCTGTGTGCCTGTCAAATCGTTCTGACTCTACGTCAAAATAATCCCCCCGACGCCCGATGCCAAACTCTCTGGAGTATAACCTATAATCTCAGGATGGCGTGTCAGCAGGCAACCTGTTTCCGACACAACGTTTACTTCGTTCCCTGCAGATGTTGCTGCAGATGTTACCACAGCCACTGAATGAATGTGCTTAAATCAAAAGTATGATGGTTATGTGCGTGTTTGCTTTGATTCTGCTGTCCAAAAAGCGTAAAGATGTAGAATATTGTACCTGTGGTCAAGATAAAGATACCCACAGATCATTGTTTTTTAATATGAAGTCACAGCCTGGAGGTAAAGTTGATGCTTTTCTGTGCCTCGATTATTTTTTTTAAAGAGCACTTACTCTCAAGAACATGTCATGGCACAAAAATGCAAGCTGCAGCCCGCGATGGCACGAGCTTTTGAATTGCCCCTTCGAATCGGTTCAAACCCTTAAAAATACCCAACCACGTGGCGCCATCCTGTGGTGCAAAGGTGTATAACAATTGCAACGAGAAGACCCAACTGTGAAAAGGAAACCGGCAATTTCTACAAAAGAGATAAAGAATATGAAAAAGCCAACTATCGTTTATTTCGATATACATTCATTACTATAGTACAAATCATTACATATGAGCACCATATCATTGGAATCTCGCAAAATCATATCACAGTTTCTGGATGATTCTGATCGGCAGTATGTACAGAGAATATTACAGTTTGCACCTAAAACACAAGAATTCTACCACAACTTGGCACATAGCAAGGATACGTACAGCAGGTAGCACCAGGTTGAGAACTTTACATTGATTTACCACATTGTGCAGTACAACTATATAGTATATTTAGGCTTTATATCAGACTGTAATGTTTTCTTTGCTGATTCCTAGAGTGTAAACACACAATATCTGCTCTGGTGCAATAATCCTAGAACTAGGAGTTGTACAGGTTTACATTGGCTTCCAGGGCGGATAAAAATCACAGTGTATAACAGTGCTGTACAGTATTTGACCAAAACCTTTCACTTCACTTGACTATCAGGATGATACTGATGAAAGTTCAATGACTGAGAGATGCAGGAGCTTCTTCTGAGAACTAGTATCCAACTCATAAAGATTATTCAAAAGATAGTGCTGTTATAATTGTGTGTTCAGGCGAACTCTCACATGAGTTGGGTCTCTGGGCTGATTTTGGAGTCATTGGGGTACTGACTAACTAAAAAGGTTAGGATTAGGTAGCTAATGCTAGAGATAACTCAGTTCATATAAGTAGAAAAAAGGCTGCAAAATAGCCACCTTATTTTTTCTATAAACTACAGACATTTCGTATATATTGTGGTAATCGGGTGTATAATATGTATAACAAGTTAGTCCTCGATTCATGATTCCTAGTGATGTGTGTTGAATTTCAACACTGAAAGGCTTTCGCTACTCAGCTCCATTCGTATTTATCACCCAAGATGAGACACTTTCATTTCGTGCAGACAGGTATTTTCATATTCATGTTGTTGCATTGACTTTGCATGTAATTGTGCCATGGGAAAAGTTGGCTCCACTTTGGTCTAAACACACCATGAGATCCTTACTATTCCAGTAGCTCAAGTGTTACATAATCTCCATTAAACTACTTGAACTACTTAGTAAAGAACATGAGAACCATATCCATAAAGAGTATGCACATTTTAAATGCAGATAAAATGTGTGTCATGTGATAAAAACATGCTGTCATGGCTTTTTTTAAATACAGCACATTATCCTTATTAGATGCTTGAGACTAAAGGTGTTTCAGTGACTTGTACTTTTGAGAAATGAAAATCAAGTGAGAAGTCTATTCTCCAATGTCAATTTCATATATAAAACAGTACAATATATTTGTGAAGTATCTGCTGTATGTACAGTACATTTTGCAGGATGCACCAATAAGAACAACTTCTACTGATATGTGATTATAATGCAAAAAGTACACAGGTCTTTTTAAACCGTTTTAAACCAAAGGTTCTGTTCATTACCATCTTTAATAGACCCTGTGTTTTACAAGGCATTTCTTCAAGGAACAAAGGTGAACAGGTTCGTCCTCTTCTGTCATCTCCACACCGCGGGATGTTTTTGTTTGCCTGCGTGGCTTGGTTTCAAGTCTGTTGGAGTGTGACCCTGACTGCCTCCTGAATGGTTGACCTGCGCTATGAGACACCCTCTGGGACCTGGTGGTGACAAGTGTTCCTGTGCTTGTTACCTGGCATTGTCAGTCATCTGCCAAATACGTCAGACCCGGCGGAACACCTCGAAGAGGGAGGCAACTGAGTGCATGCGGTAGAAAAGGTTCAAGGGGATGGCAAAATTGAGAACTGTCGTCCATATGCTGAAGCCGAAAGTCTCCTGTTCCAGCCCGTTGTCGTACTGTGGCCGGCAGCCAAAGGCGGGAAGGATCCATAGCTGGAGGAGAGAACAGAACTGAATTAATTAAACCTGCATTCCCAGATTTCTCAGCTAATTGGCAGAAGCCTGACAACCTGTAAAAAGAATACAGACTTATTCTCAACTTTTAAAGCTGTTCAAGGGAAAGTTTTCGCAAACAGTGGCCTATTTATGCTTCTAGAGGAAACACTACAACATTAGCATTCATTTGTCGTTTCCGGCAGGCACCTGATGAATCTTTTATATTCACCTTCCTCATAGCTCTGTTTTGGATCTTTATCAACTTGTCTCTAACTTTTACTTCTCTAAAGATGATTATATTGGCATTCATTTTAGATACTTACAGAGATGTTGCACATTATCAGGAAGACAGAAAGGTTCTTCAGGATTTGCCTCTTTATATTTGGAGGCTCTACGACTTGGCTCCCGATAGGCAGAGGCACCTCTGAGGGTTTCCTTGGACATCTGTACACCTGCCCGCTCTCCTCCTGCTCGTTCTCCATGGTGACGCAGGCTTTCTCTGGCGTCTCATAAGCTCGGTTGATGATGCCGTTGTACGGCGGGGCTAAAGAGGAGGTGACGGAGAAGATTTCGGGAGCAGACGGTAACTCTGGGTCCTCCCTCTCTCTGTCCCCTTGCTGGCGGTAAAGAGACTCTATGATGAAGAGGTTTTGCATGTACTTCTCCAGCACAATCAGCAGAGAATAGAGGAAGTTTGTCCACAGGTAAGGAGGGTTGCTATTGGTACTCATCACAGCCACAATGCTGCACCAGGACATGAGCCAGGAGCCAATAGAGGATCCAAACAGCAGCTCTGTGTCCAGCTGTCTCGACGGGTTCTTGGAAGTGTCCTGTGGTATATGGTCCGCTCGGTATATGAGAAGACCTAAAGCCCCGGCAAAGCACATGAACAGTAGCATGACAATGCCGTAAATGTAGAACATGGAAATGGCCGACTGACGTGTCTGAAGGGACTCCACATGGGTGATGTAGACCACCAGGATCCCGATAGTGCTGGCCAGGGCTAGCAGACCCAGGAGAGGGCCCACGGACAGGCCTCTGGTTTTGGTGGCCAACCTTTTCCTGTTTGAAGAAAGGTCAATGGTCCGTCCGATGTTTTTCCACATGACGAAGAGCATGGCAGAGACAAAGATGTGGTACTCGATGTTGAAGGGGTAGAGATAGTAGAGGCTGCTGGTGAACATGGAGCAAGTGCTGGTGGTGCAGTTGCAGAGAGGATCCGAGTGAACTGCAGAACAAATAACAACAGATGCACATGCATTAGAGATATGGAAAAGAAAAGCAACACATACAATCATTTTTACTCCGTCCCACGTTAACCCTTGTTGTCAATTTTGAAAGACAATATTAACAAAACCTATATCCGTGAATCAAGACGTTATACAGTACAGACTAAGAAAAAAATAGCATTCATGTTAGAATAAACATAAGATAAAATAAATAGTGCATATTTGATAGACTACCTTAGTTTAAATACTTCCATTGGTATTTCACACATAAAAAATGGTATCATACTGTATTTAATGAAATCAATCAATCAATCAATCAATCAATTTATCAATCAATCAATCAAATTGTATTTCCATAGCCCATATTAAATTCAAATAAAAAATTGTCATATATTAACTAGGTGCGACGTCCTCTGTTTTTTACCCTCAACAAGATTAAGCAAAAACTCATAAAAAAAAAACTTTTAACAGGGGAAAACAAATGTAGAAACCTCAGAGAGAGCAACATGTGAGGGGTCCCTCTGCCAGGATGGACAGAAGTGCAATAGATGCCACATGGAACTGAACACATAAACAAAACAGTATTTACAATACTGATTAGAAGAAACTATTTGTAACGTAATGGAGAAGGGGCTCAATGTGAGATGAAGGGGGCAGCAATGACAAATTAGCTGAGGAGTTATTGTCAGTAATAGTATATTATTATTATATATCTCTTTGTAATCATAGTCCACGATCGACTGCCTCCACAATCAAGATCCACCAGTAAGATCCACAATCATGAGCCATCAACACTATCAGGATCCACCATCATGATCCACGATCAGCTCCCACCACTATCATGATCCACCACCAGTATCCATTATCAGCTGCCAACACAATCACACTCTATGAGCAGCCTTCACGGCAGAACTATCATCATATATGAGGTCTTTGGAAACGCTTAGGCATTATTATGAGCTCTGATTTGTTGTGTGTTGATATCCTTTTGTTCCAGACAAATCTCGTCTGAAAAGAAGAACAGCACTTGAAATTTGTCAAGCCGTTTTTGCGTAATCTTGCATACGAACAAACACACAAACCAGCCAACAAATAAACGGACATGGCTGAAAACATAACCTGAAAACATAACCTCGTTGGCAGAGGTAACTAACCTGATACAGTGAGCATTACAGGCATCGGAAGCACATGAGTTAACCCCTCAAGCAGTGTTTGACTTGTTATAAAGTGGTGTAAGTGCTCACTATGAGGTTGAAACTAGTTCTTCGAAGAAGTGTTTTTTAAAGGTGTAAAAATGTCGAATTAGTCAGTGATTTGCGTATAAAATTAAGCAAGAATTTGAGGGTGGACCATAAGGCTAAGCATACACTTGGGTAGCTGCTGCAGAGGTCCCGGCCCTCATGTTTGACACCACTAAACTACATTAATGCCCTCCAAATTATTTGGATCCCCACAACAATAAAGCCGAAAATCACTTGATTTTTAGGGTTAAACTAAATTCAAAACAAAGGAATACTCTATAAACAGGGATGGGCAAAGATTTCTACTACAAAATTAACTACTTTGTTTTTGTATTTGGAAAATTCAATGTATCAAAAATACCCCCAAAAAACATTTGGGGTATTTATGAAATGATTCTTGACTTGATTTATTTGATATGTTTGGAGATTTGCAATTAAAACTTGAATTTATTGAGTATAAGTATTTTTTGTTCAATGAAACTTTCCAACTTAAATCATAAAGGTATTGATTCTCTTTTGCAGCAGATAACTGAATAATAACCTTTATTCTAGCCCACGGGGTCAGTAATCATTGGCCATATTTTTCAGATTTGAATTTCCCTCATTAGCTGAAAACCTGAGCATCTTAGACATGTGCGACAATACACGTTTTATTCTTACTCACTCCTTGTAAAGCTCTACCCAACATATGATAGTGATGCTGTTGCCCTATAGAGACCATCTCAACAAAATCCTGCCTCCCCTCCCCTCTGCTATGGTCCTGCACCCTTTAATTAAAATGGGAACAACAGTCAGGGTGCAGCCAGCCTCACAGTCAGCCGGATATGAGGAGGAGCAAGCGAACCCCCAACCCTAGGCTTAGATGTATCAGTTACTGTAATTGCAGCACCCTTGGGAGTAAGCAGCCTGGGGACAAAGCCGTCTGAGGTCAAGTGGGGGGTTGCCAGGGAGGGTGGTGGTGGCTGAAGTGTGGGGAAAGGGCCTGAAGAGGGGCCTCAGCACTAGCAACACTGTGTTTCCTGAAACCTAATAGAGAGATGCTCGACACAAATAAGACCCGCAAGGCCTGCCGTGCTAACCTCCCTTCCCCTCGCAAACCCTCCTCTCTTTCCTTTTCCTTTTATCCATTGAAGTGAGAGCTCAAGTGGACTATTGTCCTTTTCCTTCAGGTACAAGCCAGCAATCGACCCCTTGGCCCCTTACCTATGGTGAGGTTCCCATAGCCCAGGTCAGAAAGTCTTCTCATATGGTTGTTCAAGAAGTGCTCGGCCTCTGACATCACACCGTTGCACCACAGGAGGAGATTTGTAAAGACTGCGTGGATTACACCGAACCTGAGGAAGCAAAGAGTTGCAAACAAGGTTGATGACCCATCATTTGTTGACATATGGCAGTATTATGATAACATTAATCTGTATGCCTGTGGGTGTACATTTCATAATTTGCTCTTTTTTTCTCTTCCTTCACATTTCAGGACTCTTACACCAAAGTTCAGTAGTGTAAGATTTATTTTAAGTGTTTTTCATTAAAAACGGACATACATACCTTTCAAATGTTTCAAAGCTCTTGATGACGTCCTTGATGTGAAACCATAGAAAATGAACCTGAAGACCAACAGAAGACACAGAACTTAAATATAAAAAGCCAAAACCAAACAATAACTAATTTAAACACGTTTTGTAAAAAGCCTAACCATCTTATACGTTATTAAGGTCCCTTTACCAGTAGGATTTATCTTGTCATATGCAGTACATTCACTTGATAACAGGTACAAAGATAGGATTAGATTGTTGCAGCAGCTCCTCGCCTCAGAAACAAAGAGCACATTATCCATAGACCTACCTGGTTAAGCAGTGCGCAGTCAAAAAAAGACACAGTGTCCAACACTGCTGAAAGATTATCACATTATTGAAATGAAAGCTGGGCGGTAAACTTGCCTGCATTATGGTGTGAGTTGCATGGATGACAGGATATACCCCGAGCACAGCCGACACACAAGACTGGTAGCCAACATAATACCCGATTCTGAAAGCGTCCATAATGAGTGAGAGGAGTGCAAGGAGAGTCAAACCACCTACCGAGAGAAAAAAAGATGTGAGATCAAGTTATTATTATCACTAACTAACAACAACAACAAAAAATATTTGTATGGGACATTTTTCAAATCACATGCACTTGACGATTTTTTGACTTATACATACTAAAATCCACCTCTGTCATCTCCACACACACGGATAGTACAATAATTGTGGCCATTTTACGCATTTACTGCTGAGACCCCGTGCGTAATGGCACAACCTCACCTCTTATCCAGCATGTGGTGGCGTGCACGTCTTTCTCGGTCCTCGTGTTCTTCTGTCTGTCCCGCACCAGGATGTACCACATCATCCACATCAGCTGCAGGCTCATGAGACAGGTGACGAAGGACAGAAAGTGCTCTTCCTTGACGAAGGGGTCATGGTGCGCGATGGCCAGCATCAGCGCGGCCCCGATCAGCAGCAGATTGGTCCCGTACTGACCGCTGAGGATCTCCGCGTTCTTCCTCGGGTAGTCCCCCGACAAGCTGAGCTTTAATTTGGCGAAGATCTTTTTGTCCTGCTCGGAGCTGGAGGACGAGGAGGAACTGTGGCAGTACTTGTTCAGGCACATAATATCCAGGCCGCTGTGTTCCACCATGCTGGGAGACGTAGAAAAATCGCAGAACCGAGAGAAGAATAAAGTCAAAGCGGCGCGTTATATGTGCATTTGAGGTGCGCAACCTGTTGCTAAAAGGTGGGGATTCAGACGGACAGCTACCGTGCCAAACATGTTCATTCAATCTTCCAGGTTCGGCTCAGTGGCCATGCATAGTTTCAGTGTCCGGCCTCGGCGAGGATGGACTTGATAGATGCCATTGTCACCTTGAAACTCTGAAACTGAAATATGTGGTCGTGCGCCTCGCTGAGTCACTGAAAATGGGATATTGCGTTTCAGTCCTCGGTGATCCCAGACCCCCGTCCTCCTGAAACCCCCATATGTTTCAGAGAAACCACTGGGATCGACGTGCCAACCATTCACCGCCTAAAGCAGCAAAAACACCAAGCACGGAATTATCCACAATAACTGAAAAAAAACGATATGCGACTAAATCCACCTTTTGAGAGCAGCTGCCAGCGCGTCTTTCCAAGTCTGCTGAAATCCTCCCAGGGTGGCTATCGGATGTTAAAGTCCAGATAAAAAAAAGAGGATGACATTTCACAAATCTGCGATTTCTGGAGGGAAATGACCTGTCCTGACTCAGTGCGACTCAAATCCAAGTGCCACCTCCTCAAATCCTTCTGTCCAGTTGTGGAGGAGACATGGTTTAAATACTTTGCTTAAAAAAAGGAGAATCAGATTTCAATGGTCAAATTCACAATGGCCTATTGTGAGGAGATGTAATTCAATAAATAGCCAGGGATGGATGAACACAATCAGCATATGAAAGTCTGCTCACATAGGTTGACACGTCATCAGTGTGATGTGGATCGTTATCGGAGCCTTTTCAGGCACGGCCTTTATAGATTAACAGGCCTATGGTTAATTTCAATTTCAAAACGACACTGATTTTAAAAAGTGACATTGATATGCAGCGTAATGGCTTCACAATAGCTCCTATATTCCGCCGCGGTCCCCTCCAGAGTCATGAGGGCTGAGGCAGTTTTTTAAAAACGTTTACAAGAGGCTCGAGCAAGTTGATGGAAAAGGTTTTAAGATGATTTCTGGTGGTTAACTAAAGCACAAAAAACTGTTAAAGCTTTATGTGAACAACACATTCTTCTATCAATGCCCTTCCTTTAGTAATATATCACATAGTATGACTTATACTGCATACTATTAATATGTATTTCACACTAAACTACTGCACACATCTACGGAAAAAAATAAGACACAAAACTGCAACTCTACATTTGCTTCTGTTGAATTTGGTAGAAAGCTTGAACAGTTTAAAGAATAGAACGAAATGTTCATTTCATTTATAACTGGATAAAATCTTTTTTACCAGTGTAGAATATAAGGTGTTACAGGCGGCCTTCAATCTGCCGAGCGCTGTGGATCACTGTGCGCCACGACAGTGTGACACTTTACACTGTGGATTGTTCAGGCCGATCATTCAACACATTCTGATCTAATTGTTCAAAAAAACTATTCAAACATCAATGGGTTTATTTTCCTTCAGGTGCACGCCGACGGATACAACAGACATCCCCTGAACGAGCCGTTCGTAAAGCTATGAATTAAAAAAATTAGGGGCGAACGGGTTACCTGTTTACCATGTGTATCTCTCTGCACCACCATCACGTGCACTGCACGATTGATCGGGTTTAGTTCTTTAACAGCTCATCTCAACGCTGAGTATCGATGTCTTGATCACAGACAATCAGCGCGATAAAGAAAGTAGCCTGTCATCCACGTGTTATCAAAGAAGTTTAATGGTCGACATTTAAAGTGTGAACAATTTTGATTGAATTTGGAAGCATCCTCCCGCCTCCATGTGTGAGGAGCACCAAAACAAGCCCCGCTGATTAGACACTGGTGGCCAATCATTGACACCCTGACTCACTGTATATGAGCTTTATTATCAACTGTAAAAGCAATGGCTGGAGAACTGTTTCCATCTCCTTGTATTCCAGTAGTTTACAGAGGGAAATGTGTTTATTACACATTTCATTACATTAAACTAACAGTATAAAGATACTTTGAAGATTTTACCAAACAAATGATAACCTTATGAAATATGTGATATACAATATTAGTTCATGCAGCTTCACTTTAACACAGCTGTAAGTTTAAATGCTTGATGCATCAGTGGTAATACTAACATAGAACATATGATAGCTAACACGGTCGGCTTTCATTCGGCATCACTGCTTTAGATTAGTTCATTTTCTATCATGATAAATCTGGACATCTACTGAGATATATTTTAAATGTATTTTTATGTGCATGTTAGGTTTCATGGGAATATGTAAAGTTTATCCAGAACTTGGATTAAATATACCATATGTTGAACGTCTATTATCAGATCTGTTTGTAATGAGGAAGAATAAATTTATATAACAATACTTTTTTGTCACTAAGAGGCCTTTAAAATTCAGTTAATACGGTCTGCAAAAGTTTGATAATAATGCGCAAAATGACTTAATACAGAAATTATTACAGATTTACTGTGGTAATGTAATACTGCAGCATGAGTGTGCTGCTTTGCATTACCACAGTAAAACTGTTATAATTTCTGTATTAAGTCCTTTACACCAAAACTCCAGTATGTTTGTTTCCCCCTCCAATCAAAATCCAATCAACAGACTTTTACTGTAAGTTCGCATGGATGCATTTAATTGTTTACAATTTGACTCTATCAAGTAGGATCTTTTATGTATAAAAAAAAGATAAACTAAAGAGATGTATGGTCTGCAGTGGTCAGGCAGGAGTTATATAATAATAATCTAATTCAAATTAAAACAACCTCTGAAACAACACAGGGATCTAAAACTTTTAAATGTGGTCTTTTAAACATTAGATCACTGTCATCAAAAGCTATTTTAGTTAATGAAATAGTCTCCGATTACAACATAGATTTATTGTCCCTCACTGAGACGTGGCTGCATCCTGATGAATATGTCAGTCTAAATTAATCTACTCCCCCCAGTCATATACATTCACATGTTCCCAGAGAATTTGGGCGAGGAGGTGGAGTTGCTGCTATTTTTAACTCCAGTCTATCAATTAACCCTAAACCTAAACTCATCTACAAATCATTTGGATGTCTGGTTCTTAGTCTTCCACGCCAATCCAGGAAACACCAACAGCCAATCACATTTGCTGTAGTTTACAGTGCTCCCAGGGCTTGTACTGAAATTTTAACGGAATTCCCTGAGTTTTTATCAAACTTAGTCCTGAAGACCGATAAAATTATTATTGTTGGTGACTTTAATATACATGTTGACAATAAGAAAGATTGCCGTAGCGTAGCATTTAGTTCAATACTAGACTCAATTGGTTTCAGTCAGTGTGTACACCAACCTACTCATTGTGGTAACCACACACTTGACCTTATATTATCGTACGGTGTCGGAATTGAACATTTAACAGTAATTCCGCGCAATTCAGCTCTATCAGACCATAATTTAATAACCTTAGATTTTTCAATAACTGAATATATGCCAATAATGAAAAACTCATTTTCTAGATGTCTACCTGATAGTGCTGTAGGTAAATTTAAGGAAATAATTCCAATTACATTTAAACCCGTATTATCCGTAGATATAAAGAACAAATTCTTTAAAAACCCGAGCTCCATTGAGATCGACCACCTCGTTGATAGCTCTGCAGACTCATTACGATTAACATTAGATTCAATAGCCCCTCTAAAAAAGAAAAATGTCAAACATAGTAAATTAGCTCCATGGTATAATTCCCAGACAAATGAGTTAAAACAATTATCAAGAAAACTAGAAAGGAAGTGGCGCTCCAGTAACCATGTTGAAAACCTCATAGACTGGAAGAATAGTGTTAAAGAATATAAAAAGGCTGTCCACAAAGCAAGAGCCGCCTAATATTCAAAACTAATATAAGCTTTGCTAATATAGGCAATTTTCTCTTATTAAACTCAGACAAAACAGAGGTTATAATACTTGGCCCCAAACACATTAGAGATACATTATCTAATGATATAGCTGCGCTAGACGACATTGCCCTTGCTTCCAACAAAACAGTCAGGAACTTGGGAGTGATCGTCGATCCTGATTTATCCTTTAATAGTCACTTAAAACTAATTTCTAGAACCGCCTTCTTCCACTTGCGTAATATCTCAAAAATCGGACATGTCCTTTCGCAAAAAGATGCAGAAAAACTAGTCCACGCCTTTGTTACATCGAGACTTGACTATTGTAATTCATTATTATCAGGCTCCAGCGGTTAGTCGTTAAAGACTCTACAGCTTGTCCAAAATGCCGCAGCACGTGTCCTGACGAGAACAAAGAAAAGAGAGCACATTTCTCCTGTGTTAGCGTCGCTACACTGGCTTTCAGCTAAATCCAGAATAGAATTTAAAATTCTCCTCCTCACCTTCAAGGCCTTAATAATATGGCGCCATTTTACCTTAAAGAGCTGTTAGTACCTTATAAACCCGCTAGAGCACTCCGCTCCCAGAATTTAGGCCTACTTGTCGTCCCTAAAGTCTTTAAAAGTAGAGTAGGAGCCAGAGCTTTTAGCCATCAAGCTCCTCTGCTGTGGAATAAACTACCACTTTCAGTTCGGGAGGCAGACACTATCTGTTCGTTTAAGTGTAGGCTCAAAACCTTCCTTTTTGATAAAGCTTATAGTTAGAGCTAATTAGTGCGGCAGAACGTTACTTGTTCTATTTTATGACACATGACACACAGCGCTTCTTTTTCCAGCTTCTCCTTCCTCTTCTCCATCCCTATCCCCCTTCCCCGGAATCCCTTTGCTTTATCACCCGCAGATCCAGGGCCTCTGTGGCCGCACCATGGATTGCAGTTTGTTGATCTCGCACAGGGGGTCGCGATGGTGGATCCTGTGTGGCGGATTCTGTGTCGTGTGGGCTGATCGTGGTGGTGGTGGCGGACCCTGTGTCGCGTTGGCATCGGGTACGGGCATTGGATCAGGACCACGGCGGCGGCTCGTGGTGGGCGGCGGTGGACGGTGACTGAGGACTGGAGTGGCGTTCTGGTCTGGATGGTGGATCGTGGTCCTGCTGGTTGCTGAACATGGACTGTGATTGCAGCGGGACTGCTTGGCATGTCATGTTGGGGTTGTCCTTCGGGATCTTTAATGTTGAAGACTTTAATCTTGATGATGTTTTCCTGCACGTGGCATCTATTGCACTTCTGTACGTCCTGGGAGAGGGATCCCTCACATGTGGCTCTCTCTGAGGTTTGTATTTTTACCCTGTTAAAAGGGTTTTTAGTAGTTTTTCCTTACTCTTGCTGAGGGTTAAGGATGGAGGATGTCACACCCTGTTAAAGCCCTATGAGATGAATTTTAATTTGTGAATATAGGCTATACAAATAAAATTTGATTGATTGATTGATTGGTAAATACAGCCGGTCACTGTCTGTTTAAGGTGATTTACCTGGTTACTGGACATGCACATAATCACTTAGCTTTCCGAGGCTGATTGGTGATGATGGTTGCTCACCTGCAAGGACTGTTCGTTCCCTGAGTCACCCCAATAGAAATTACTGAATGATATAATGGTATGGCTTGAATTAAAATTGTTGATTGATACACATTATATATTATGATATCTCCATTCTTTCTTTTGGTGTGGTTATAAAAGATCTTCATGATTACAGAAAGGAATAATATTTTGATATAATATAATATATAATATAAATTGCACACAAAAAATACCGAAGTACCCAAATTCACCCTGTTTGAAAAGAGGTCAGAAGATAAAGAATATTGAAAATTTCAAGACGACATCTTTTCCAAAGACTTCCATGCATATTGCAACAAGACAATGCAAAAACCACACTGTGCACAGTTAACAAAAATCATGGCTGCGGGTGGGGTGCTGAACTGGCCTTCCTGCAGTCCAGACTTGGCCACAATAGAGAATATGTGGCACATTTTAAAATGCGACAACGGAGACCCTGTACTGTTGCACACCTTACTTAAGACTTGTTTGCAGGAAGAATGGGACAAAATGACCCCTGAAATGCTTCATCATTGGGTGTCTTGAGTCAATAGACGTCTTTAACGTGTCGTGAAAAGGAATGGCAACATTACAAAGTGATAAATGCTTCACTGTCCCAACTTTCTGGAAATATGTTGCAAGAATCAAAACTAAGAATTTTGAAAAACAATACAATTCATGAGGTCAAACATCAAATAATGTGCTTTTGTATTGTATTTATTGTAACAAAGGTCAAAGATTATTTATAAATCCCTGTTTTCAGTTTAAATTTTTAATTTAACATGCCGTTCCAACTATTTCTGATTTGGGGTTGTATATATTACATCATACTGTGTGATATATTTTAATATACTACATAATATATCTTATGTTGTTTTTTTATTATATGGTATATTTAATGTTTTAATATTGAAATAGCTAGATATAATTTTTATATTACATCACATGATTTGAGAATTATTCATGTTTCCAGGCATCCGCAACATTATAGCAAAGATCATCAACAACAGAGACATCACAGACATCAAAGACATCACAGTGACTTACAGTCATACTTTACAGACTGAGGAACAGAAACTACTCAGTGCAATCAGAGCATGCGACAGAACAACTGCAACAAACATTTGATTAGTGAACAGCCGAGACTCAGAGCTCGAGAATATGAAGCTGGAACGCAGGCACCTTGCTCTTACGGCCCTGATGAACAGCAGGGAGAGCAGATGGAATGATGACATGAGACGGATGCAGGCGAAGATTGCATCATTAGAGATTGAATTGAGGAATGCCAAGGCGATGCAGGGAGTAGACTCAGGGTATATACAGTTCCTGACAAATCTCTCCAAAAAGCAGCAGGTCGACATGCAGAACATGCAAGAGGAGTTAACTGACTACAGGATGAAGGTTGAGGCTGTCACCCGTGAAAAAGAAGAACTAATGGACACTTTTGAAAGTTTAAAGGCCGCGCTGGCCTTTAAGAATAATCAGCTCATGGCAGAACTGAAGGCCACGCAATTTGAGATCCTGCAGAGCAATGATGATTACCAACTTCAGATTATGGATCTGGAGAAGCAGCGATGGAGTGAGCGGTTAGAGAAAGACATCTGCATTCAAAGAATCGAGGAGCTGGAGAGTGTGGTTGAAGCTACGGAGAGGAATGTGGTTCCACTTTCAGGGGGACTCAATAAGAATGTTGAGCTCAAGGAAAAGCTAGTGACCATGCAGACTCAGATCCAACAGAGTGAGACTGACTAGGACCTTATTGGGAAGCTCTGGAGGATCAGCTCAGGAGTGAGAAGGTGGGGAAGGAGACCTGCCTCCAAAAAACGTGTGTCATGTGTCGTGTGTGTGTGTCCAAATGCAAAGTTGTCATTAAAAAGAGAACACACACACAAAAAAAAGTATTGTCCTCACCTTTCACATTCATCCAAGCAAAGAGATTAAAGCTGAGAGAGAAGGACACATGTTACTTCCATACACACAAATACTGAAACACAAAAACGGCTGCCTCCTCCTACACTGTCATGGTTTACAGTCTCAGCTTGTTTTGTCATGGGATTGTTTTTACTACATAGTTCAGTTAAAATAAAATCTTGATATTTAAGCATTTTAAAACAATTTTAGAAAATTGTTTGTTACTTTTATGTTTCAACATGACAGCTAGAAGCCTATGAGACACTGGATTTTGGGGCATATACCAACGAACTACATTATTTCTTGTCATGACAACGTTATCTTGTTAGATTATCACATTCAAAGAGGGAGATGTATAGTATGTTAAATGTGATAAACATCTGATGCTGATCTTCTTGTTTGTTTTCAAATACAGCGTCCTATATTTTACCTGGAATTTAACTAAAAGGAAAGTACTTTGTTAAAGCAATTCACGGTTTCGCTTTTTTGTGTCTTACCTGCATGATGCAGCAATAAAGGCGGCGGTGGTGAGGGGAGGAATGGCAGGATATTCTTGGTCATAGTTCTGGATCACTTTGAACCACTCCAGGTATGCAATACAAAACATGGCCAGTGACAGGCAGATCCCAAGGAGTACCAGACCCACAAAGAACCACCAGCTGGGGAAAATAGGGTTAAGAAAGAGGGAGGAGGTTATTGAAGATCGGAAATTAATCTGCTGAGATTTACTGAAGCTGTTCAACTATAAATGGTGAAGTTAACAATGATACACAAACTTCCCACTTGTATCAAATGTCACTGGTATCATTTACTGGTCGACCTATTGAGAAAGTAAAACAAAAACAGGTGCACTTTGTTTCCTTACATGAGCGTCCACCTTCCACAACAACAGAGGATTACGCTCTCTGTGTGAAAGTTATTTAGATAAAGTAACAAAACTAAAGATAAGTCGCAGTAGGAAATTTACCTCATACATATGTAATATTTTACCTGCTTAGGTGTGTGTTTAATAATTAGGGAACAGAGACGTGTGAATGAAAACATTGTAGCAAAGATCAACAACTACAGAGACATCACAGACATCAAAGACATCACAGTGACTTACAGTCATACTTTACAGACTGAGGAACAGAAACTACTCAGTGCAATCAGAGCATGCAACAGAACAACTGCAACAAACACTTGATTAGTGAACAGCCGAGACTCAGAGCTCGAGAATATGAAGCTGGAACGCAGGCACCTTGCTCTTACGGCCCTGATGAACAGCAGGGAGAGCAGATGGAATGATGACATGAGACGGATGCAGGCGGAGATTGCATCATTAGAGATTGAATTGAGGAATGCCAAGGCGATGCAGGGAGTAGACTCAGGGTATATACAGTTCCTGACAAATCTCTCCAAAAAGCAGCAGGTCGACGTGCAGAACATGCAAGAGGAGTTAACTGACTACAGGATGAAGGTTGAGGCTGTCACCCGTGAAAAAGAAGAACTAATGGACACTTTTGAAAGTTTAAAGGCCGCGCTGGCCTTTAAGAATAATCAACTCATGGCAGAACTGAAGGCCACGCAATTTGAGATCCTGCAGAGCAATGAAGATTACCAACTTCAGATTATGGATCTGGAGAAGCAGCGATGGAGTGAGCGGTTAGAGAAAGACGTCTGCATTCAAAGAATCGAGGAGCTGGAGAGTGTGGTTGAAGCTACGGAGAGGAATGTGGTTCCACTTTCAGGGGGACTCAATAAGAATGTTGAGCTCAAGGAAAAGCTAGTGACCATGCAGACTCAGATCCAACAGAGTGAGACTGACTAGGACCTTATTGGGAAGCTCTGGAGGATCAGCTCAGGAGTGAGAAGGTGGGGAAGGAGACCTGCCTCCAAAAAACCAAGGAGCTGGAGACAGTGGTTGAAGCCATGGTTGTGGGGGGAGAGAGAGAGAGAGAGGGAGACACTGAGAGAAAGACAGTGTGTCGTGTGTCGTGTGTGTGTGTGTGTGTGTGTGTGTGTGTGTGTGTGTGTGTGTGTGTGTGTGTGTGTGTGTACCAGATGCTTGGTGCATGTTTGATGCAGTTTCATGAAGACCAACAATTTTACACATATTGAAATTAGTCACATAACTTTATTCAAAATAAACATTTTAACAGGAGATAAGCAGAAATGATTAACCTCACCACAAACTGTTTTATATTTTTGACTTTTCCACAGCTATAAATGGTCCAACAGATTTTCTTCAATGCTTACACACCAGACTTTTATACACATCGGCATAACAGGCAAACATCACAGAAGACGTGTGTTAGGAAATAACAGTTGTGTGTAGTAAAATAATTTATGGTTGAATTCCATTTAGCTGTTTTTAGTATCATGTACTGTCAGTGTTACAGCCATTGACCAAGACCTGTGCTTTCGCTACTGTCAGAAGTCAAGATGTTTGCTGTGAAAAAGCCCAGTTGATAAAATACTCCCTACGTGTGTGTTTCCTGTGTTGCCACAAGTGTTTTATTATCAAGAGAGAGTGAGAGGTTCAGTAAACTGGGAGTGTAGATATGGGGGATATGGCAACATAAAATATATTTGAGCACGGAAGAAAAAGTATAAAACACAACTCTGGTCAGCATTGGTGTCAATCCTCAGCTGCAAAACAATACAGAATATTATGAGTTGAGATTCACGAATGAAATTAGATTTGGATTTAGATTTTATACCACATTTATGTCCAACAATTTATGTCCAAATGCAAAGTTTCATTAAAAAAAGAACACACACACACAGAAAAAAAAGTATTGTCCTCACCTTTCACATTCATCCAAGCAAAGAGATGAGCATGACCACACCCATGAACTGTGTGAAGAGGATGAGTGGAGTGAAGAAGGACCACACTGGCCACAGTGCTATGTTACAGTTTTTTCCTATCGTTTTCGGTCATGTACCCATACTATGGTCACTTTTCCCTATCACTTAACACAGTGGGCTTTAGAGACACACACCTCTGCATATCTGTTAACCTTTGGTGCAAAATGCACTACAACAACCACACCACAAACAATGCTGCCATAACTTAACACATGTTTCCTCTCAGAACACTATGACCTAAAAAACACTAACATCTTGAAGCATTGCCAATTGCATATATAAAATGTTGCTGTGTCCTCCAGTTTGGCATAGATTTCCTGTAGTGTTGCATTGAAAAAAAGAGAAAAAACACAGACAAACACTTCTTTGGACTACAGTAATAAAGTTTGTAATATTACAGTATGACAATCCAAGCCAAGTATCTGCTGACAGTGTTCATATGTCTGTTTACCTCCCACAAAAGATGTCACAATTGAGTGTGGTAAATGTACTGTAATTGTAAATACAGTAAATACTGTAAGTGTTTTATGAGAAACTGAGAATAACAATTTTCAGTTTTTGTAATGCAAATTACATACAGTAAGTACGTAATATATTATCCAGAAACAAATCACAAACACAACAGTTTTTTTCACTGTGCTTTACTTTTTGGAGATTTTGTCACAGTGCAAGTGTTACACAAAACAGAAAATACATTACAAAGTCAAAAAATGTGTTCTAACAAAAAATGCAATGCACAAAACCTGCACATACTCTACATTACAGTAGCCCAACAGTGGCGCAGAATTGGGCTAATCCCTCCTATCCTCCGCATTTGGCCACAAATTTTCATCTATGTCGCAACGTATGGTTTCTCTTGCCATACAACGTGGATAAAATCTTTTGGAATGCCTTATCCAGGCCTGGATATCTTCTGGGGCTATGTCCATACACCCAGCAGCCATTGCCTCTAATAGGGACATCTGGTCCTGAGGGCGGTGGTCATAGACCTTCCATCTCCACGCTGAAAAGAATTCCTCGATGGGGTTGAGGAAAGGAGAGTAAGGCGGAAGGAAAAGTGACATCATCCTAGGATGCGCCGCAAACCACCCTGTGACTTGCCGGGAGTGGTGAAAGGCCACATTGTCCCATACAATTACATACGTTGGTAGATTCTGCCTGTCTACCTCTCCTGCTGTGAGCCTTTCGTAAAGCTCATCTATGAAGGCAATTAGGCGTTCGGTGTTGTATGGGCCTATGCCGGCCTTCTGCAGCTGCCGTCCATCGTTCGAAATTGCTGTGCACATGGTGATGTTCGCACCCCTCTGGCCTGGAACATCTATCGTGGCCCTTTTCCCAATCAGGTTCCTTCCACGGCGACGTGTTTTTGCCAGGTTGAAGCCAGCCTCATTCACAAAGATGAACGCATGTTCATTCTCACTGGCTTCAAGTTCCATGGCTCTCTTCAGGAAATTAGAGAATACACAAGATACCATAAGACAAAAATGGCATAGCTTACAGTTTTGTGCAAAATCACAATCAACATGACAGTGTGTCCTGTGTTCAGTCTTACCTGGACGTATTGGTACCGGAGTTCCTTTATCCGCTCAGAGTTCCTCTCGAAGGGGACAGTGTAAAGCTGCTTCATTCGAATTTGGTGCTTTTTCAGCACTCTGGCGATGGTCGTGGTGCCAACATTCTCAATGTTGGCAAATACACCAATGTGTGCGATGATGTTTGCACAAATTAGCCTTATACTATTGTTAGCAATAACCATTTGCACTATTGCATTTTCTTGTGGCAAAGTGAATTTTCTTCCCCTTCCACCTGAGTGGGGCAACCGTTGGGTCCTACAATAGTGAGTCAGACACAAATGCACTGATACGTCAGGAGAGTTTTGGAGACTTCTCACATCACATTACTACTGTTACAAACACATCAGTCAGAATGCTGTAAATACTGTATAGTACCTGTTAGTTTGTGTGAAAACCCTCACGATTGATGCCACCGTTGATCTTGGCAAGTTCGGCTGAACCCTCAGACCAGCTTCCCTCATGGACAGACCATGATTGATTGCATGGTCGATGACAGTTGCTCTGATTTCATCAGATACAACTGTCCTTGCTGCTGCTGCTCCTCTCCCTCTCCCTCTTCCTCTTCCTCTACCTCTTCCTCTTCCTCCTACTCCACCTTCACCTCCACCTCCACCTCCACCTTCACCTTCACCTTCACCTTCACCTCCACCTCCACCTCCACCTTCACCTTCACCTCCACCTCCACCTCCACCTTCACCTTCACCTCCACCTCCACCTCTTCCTCTTCCTCTTCCTCTGCCTCTTCCTCTGCCTCTTGCTCTTGCTCTTGCTGCATCCATTTTCCTATACCAACTACGTAAAGAAGTCCAAAGCAAATGCCAAAGAAGGCCCTTTTTCAACGAGGCACAAATTACATGTAAAACACCTGAGTAGGTCTTTAGCTGAGTAGGTCTTTAGCTGAAATGACCACCAGGTGTTTTGCATTGCAAAACTTATCCTCTGTGTTTTGTACAGATCATTGTATGTAGTGTTGCTTTTACGTAAAAAAAGTAATTCCATGCCAATTCACCAAGAACTATGGTGCACAGGGGGAAAAAAATCTAAATTACTGTAAAATAAAATAAACTATAAACTAAATATTTTTTCTTATTCAAACATGTAACTTCATTTGTCTGTCCAAATGCAGCATCTTTCCATCTACAGTGATCTAAATTACTGATAAGTTAGGTTTTGAACAGAAAGTTCACTGTTTTGAACAGAGTATCTTAACATTGGTAAAATATGCTGTAGTTCCACAGCGTTTTGCCGGTAGTGAACATTGACTGGGGCAGGTATCCATGAAATTTGGAAGAAGGCGTCATTGCCAGCATTTGTATCTTAGCATAGGGGCAAGTAACCACAGTTTGGTTCACATGGTCTACTGGTATGCTCACTGTGTGAAGTGTTTAGGGAATGTGAACATGGTTTAGGTAAATTGCCTAAAACGATAGGAAAAAACTGTGAAGCTGAGAGAGAAGGACATGTTACTTCCATACACACAAATACTGAAACACAAAAACGGCTGCCTCCTCCTACACTGTCATGGTTTAATGTCTCAGCTTGTTTTGTCATGGGATTGTTTTTACTACATAGTTCAGTTAAAATAAAATCTTGATGTTTAATCATTTTAATACAATTTTAGACAATTGTTTGTTACTTTTATGTTTCAACATGACAGCTGGAAGCCTATGAGACACTGGATTTTGGGGCATATACCAAAGAACTACATTATTTCTTGTCATGACAACGTTATCTTGTTAGATTATCACATTCAAAGAGGGAGATGTATAGTATGTTAAATGTTGCGATAAACATCTGATGCTGATCTTCTTGTTTTTTTTCAAATACAGCGTCCTATATTTTACCTGGTATTAAACTAAAAGGAAAGTACTTTGTTAAGGCAATTCACGGTTTCACTTTTTTGTGTTTTACCTGCATGATGCAGCAATAAAGGCGGCGGTGGTGAGGGGAGGAATGGCAGGATATTCTTGGTCATAGTTCTGGATCCCTTTGAACCACTCCAGGTATACAATACAAAACATGGCCAGTGACAGGCAGATCCCAAGGAGTACCAGACCCACAAAGAACCACCAGCTGGGGAAAATAGGGTTAAGAAAGAGGGAGGAGGTTATTGAAGATCGGAAATTAATCTGCTGAGATTTACTGAAGCTGTTCAACTATAAATGGTGAAGTTAACAATGATACACAAACTTCCCACTTGTATCAAATGTCACTGGTATCATTTACTGGTCGACCTATTGAGAAAGTAAAACAAAAACAGGTGCACTTTGTTTCCTTACATGAGCGTCCACCTTCCACAACAACAGAGGATTACGCTCTCTGTGTGAAAGTTATTTAGATAAAGTTACGAAACTAAAGATAAGTCGCAGTAGGAAATTTACCTCATACATATGTAATATTTGACCTGCTTAGGTGTGTGTTTATAAAGTAGGGTACAGAGATGTGTGAATGAAAACATTGTAGCAAAGATCATCAACAACAGAGACATCACAGACATCAAAGACATCACAGTGACTTACAGTCATACTTTACAGACTGAGGAACAGAAACTACTCAGTGCAATCAGAGCATGCGACAGAACAACTGCAACAAACACTTGATTAGTGAACAGACGAGACTCAGAGCTCGAGAATATGAAGCTGGAACGCAGGCACCTTGCTCTTACGGCCCTGATGAACAGCAGGGAGAGCAGATGGAATGATGACATGAGACGGATGCAGGCGGAGATTGCATCATTAGAGATTGAATTGAGGAATGCCAAGGCGATGCAGGGAGTAGACTCAGGGTATATGCAGTTCCTGACAAATCTCTCAAAAAAGCAGCAGGTCGACGTGCAGAACATGCAAGAGGAGTTAACTGACTACAGGATGAAGGTTGAGGCTGTCACCCGTGAAAAAGAAGAACTAATGGACACTTTTGAAAGTTTAAAGGCCGCGCTGGCCTTTAAGAATAATCAACTCATGGCAGAACTGAAGGCCACGCAATTTGAGATCCTGCAGAGCAATGATGATTACCAACTTCAGATTATGGATCTGGAGAAGCAGCGATGGAGTGAGCGGTTAGAGAAAGAAGTCTGCATTCAAAGAATCGAGGAGCTGGAGAGTGTGGTTGAAGCTACGGAGAGGAATGTGGTTCCACTTTCAGGGGGACTCAATAAGAATGTTGAGCTCAAGGAAAAGCTAGTGACCATGCAGACTCAGATCCAACAGAGTGAGACTGACTAGGACCTTATTGGGAAGCTCTGGAGGATCAGCTCAGGAGTGAGAAGGTGGGGAAGGAGACCTGCCTCCAAAAAACCAAGGAGCTGGTGACAGTGGTTGAAGCCATGGTTGTGGGGAGAGAGAGAGAGAGAGGGAGACACTGAGAGAAAGACAGTGTGTCATGTGTCGCGTGTGTGTGTGTGTGTGTGTGTGTGTGTGTGTGTGTACCAGATGCTTGGTGCATGTTTGATGCAGTTTCATGAAGACCAACAATTTTACACATATTGAAATTAGTCACATAACTTTATTCAAAATAAACATTTTAACAGGAGATAAGCAGAAATGATTAACCTCACCACAAACTGTTTTATATTTTTGACTTTTACACAGCTATAAATGGTCCAACAGATTTTCTTCAATGCTTACACACCAGACTTTTATACAGATCGGCATAACAGGCAAACATCACAGAAGACGTGTGTTAGGAAATAACAGTTGTGTGTAGTAAAATAATTTATGGTTGAATTCCATTTAGCTGTTTTTAGTATCATGTACTGTCAGTGTTACAGCCATTGACCAAGACGTGTGCTTTCGCTACTGTCAGAAGTCAAGATGTTTGCTGTGAAAAAGCCCAGTTGATAAAATACTCCCTACGTGTGTGTTTCCTGTGTTGCCATCAGTGTTTTATTATCAAGAGAGAGTGAGAGGTTCAGTAAACTGGGAGTGTAGATATGGGGGATATGGCAACATAAAATATATTGAGCACTGAAGAAAAAGTATAAAACACAACTCTGGTCAGCATTGGTGTCAATCCTCAGCTGCAAAACAATACAGAAGATTATGAGTTGAGATTCACGAATTAAATTAAAGTTTAGATTTTATGCCACATTTATGTCCAACAATTTATGTCCAAATGCAAAGTTGTCATTAAAAAGAGAACACAAACACAAAAAAAAGTATTGTCCTCACCTTTCACATTCATCCAAGCAAAGAGATGAGCATGACCACACCCATGAACTGTGTGAAGAGGATGAGTGGGGTGAAGAAGGACCACACTGGCCACAGTGCTATGTTAAAGCTGAGAGAGAAGGACACATGTTACTTCCATACACACAAATACTGAAACACAAAAACAGCTGCCTCCTCCTACACCAGGGGAAGGCAACCTTTACTATCGAAAAAGCCATTTCGCCCCCTCTTCCCCCAAATTAAATCTGTCTGGAGCCGCACAACATATTTGATAACACAGGTTATAAAGTTATATATATATAGTTAAACAATATATATAAAAACTATAGTTTGTTGCATTTATTAAATAATAGAACGACAATAAAAAAAAACTGTTGACATTTAACTGCTATTTGTACCAGTTACAAAATAGGAAAACACCAAACTCTTATGAATTGGAGAACAAAATACATGTGTGGGTCTACTTTGGAATAAATTAAACACAGAACTCAGCTTTTTTTGCTCATCTCCAGCTTGGTACTTTTCAGCAGATGCTGTGTGCTTGCTATGGAAATATCTTTCGACATTACATTTCTTATTGTTTGCTAATTCCTCGCCACATATCAAACATACATGTAAGACAGCATCGGTGGCAGTGAAAGCAAATTAATCTGTCCACGCAGAATAAAACTATATTTTCCTCCCAGACTTTTCTTTTCTGGGATTTATCCATGATTAGTTTACCGAGGGAAAGCGCGCCGGGACGTAATAGGATGTGACGCATATTTTAGTTGCTGAAATATTAAAACAAAACGTGAGAGAAGGTCAGACTGGAGGCCGACACAGAAACTGCAGATCAGTAGAAACCACCTGCAGCTTCTGCTATGATCAAGAAGCTTAGGCGCTGATCTCTGATCGGCTGAGACCAGAGAAACTCGTTGTTTTCACTGTTTCCACTGTTGAGAAGCAGCTCCCTGTGTCTCTCTGAGCGAGTGACCGGGGCTCAGGGTGGGGGGCGGAGCCCCGGCGCCGTGTGTGTGTCGGCTATCTGGGAGCGCGCACACACACACATTCACCCGCTCCTGGTATTTCATGATGGCCTGATACGATGATTATTTAAAAAACTAACGTGAACGTGACGTTCACTCACGTTCATCATATGAAAGAACTGATTCGTTAAGTTCACCGTTCGCGAAAAATATGCACAACATGCACTGTACAGGGAGCCACTGCAGAGGGGCTGAAGAGCCGCAGGTTGCCGACCGCTGTCCTACACTGTCATGGTTTACAGTCTCAGCTTGTTTTGTCATGGGATTGTTTTTACTACATAGTTCAGTTAAAATAAAATCTTGATGTTCAAGCATTTTAATACAATTTTTTTTTTTGTTTTCAAATACAGCGTCCTATATTTTACCTGGTATTAAACTAAAAGGAAAGTACTTTGTTAAGGCAATTCACGGTTTCGCTTTTTTGTGTTTTACCTGCATGATGCAGCAATAAAGGCGGCGGTGGTGAGGGGAGGAATGGCAGGATATTCTTGGTCATAGTTCTGGATCCCTTTGAACCACTCCAGGTATACAATACAAAACATGGCCAGCGACAGGCAGATCCCAAGGAGTACCAGACCCACAAAGAACCACCAGCTGGGGAAAATAGGGTTAAGAAAGAGGGAGGAGGTTATTGAAGATCGGAAATTAATCTGCTGAGATTTACTGAAGCTGTTCAACTATAAATGGTGAAGTTAACAATGATACACAAACTTCCCACTTGTATCAAATGTCACTGGTATCATTTACTGGTCGACCTATTGAGAAAGTAAAACAAAAACAGGTGCACTTTGTTTCCTTACATGAGCGTCCACCTTCCACAACAACAGAGGATTACGCTCTCTGTGTGAAAGTTATTTAGATAAAGTAACGAAACTAAAGATAAGTCGCAGTAGGAAATTTACCTCATACATATGTAATATTTTACCTGCTTAGGTGTGTGTTTATAAAGTAGGGTACAGAGACGTGTGAATGAAAACTGGGGGGAGTTTCATCAGTCGTCTCCATAACTCAGTCACCTTTTGATATTATCGTTCTCCATGATGTTTTGGAGGAACTCAACATAGTAGGTCACAGCTATAGATGCCACGACCCAGAAAACGGAGTGTCTGTTAATGCGAGGAAGAGGTTTGGCATCTTTCTCCTCCGGACCTGAAAGATAATCGAAAACAAAGTCATAAAGTCTTAGAGTTGGAGCTTCATCCATGTGTCTACTTTGAGAGCACAATTGAATCCATGACAACTTAGAAAGCAGAAATTTAAGTACAGATTATAGGAAATGGATTCATAGCTTATCACGTTTAATTAGCCCTCAACAATCCACTGGCCCTCACTATTTTACACAATCTTGCATTATTTTACCATTGATTATATGGGTAATGTATAAAGTTAGCACAGTAGTACCATGTAACAAAAACACACTACATTCAAATCAAGTAGTCAGTGAAAGAATTACAGTATAGTTCACTATTTACTACCAACTGAGATTTGTCCTGTTTCTATAGAATATGCCAAATCCCAACCTTTTGAATTTCAGGAGCTTAAGAGGTGAATCTGATCGTTTTCCAAAAGATAATCTTACTTCTCCGAGAGCTATTAATCTCTATAATTTACTGGTTAATTAAACATATCAGAGCTGGTTGTTGGCTGATGAAGTGCTGCTGTGCTCTGTGCAGAGTTCACAATGAACTCCATGCCTCCATGCCCCAGACAAATAGTTGACCTGCATCTTTAATGAAAGTTTTGCCCAGTGGTCCATCTTGTTTACAAGATATACTATAGCAAGCCAGCTCACCTGAAAGACCACTGGCGGCACGTAAACTGGAATAACCGCAGACGCTGATATGAAAGGGATGACCGCTCAACAAATGCTCGGTCTGTTGCTTGTATTACAGTGATCGGTTTACACTGGCAAAGAGATGGCCCTTTGACAAGAGACAATGTAGGAGCCAAGTTCCCTTGTACTATGAGGCTGGGCTGACACAGCTCACAGTCAAAAGAATCAAGAATTGTTGGGTCAACGCCTCAGAGTTGAACAATCGTCCACTGTACAAGCTGCATACAAACCGCTTATAGAATTAAAATGTCACAGTCACACAGTCTGTTGTTTATTGGCTAAACTCAGCTGCCAGTTTATTAGGTACACCACCATGAAAACTAATGAAGGAGTCCAACCGTGAACAACACTTTGAAATTAAAATGTCCATGGTTTGCGGAGACTGTTTAGACGTTTATTTAGAAGGATGCAGTGTGTGATGCTGTTGATTTGTGTTGTTATATTTGAAAGTCTTTCCATTATTGCTTCTAACCCATTTTGTAACAATGAGGGTACAGGCTTGACACATCCAGCAGTTTCCAACAAACACATGGCATCCTTCCTCACACTGTGGTTCACTGCAGGTCTCCTGCATAAGGCTGCGTTAGCTTTAGCTTGGGGTTCCTATTAAACTGACGACTGAGTGAATCACTAGTGGCAGCTCGTTACAGTTTCGTGAAGGGATTTGTTTCCACACCGTGATGACGACAGACTGTTCGTTCAACAGTTTGAGCCGTTGTGATTTATTTTAGTTAGTCAGCAGGCTGTGTTGAGCATTTACAGTCGGGATGTCAGCGCCCAAACCAGAAATGAGTTATCACTGTGTTTACAACGTTAGCTCTGACAGAAAACCCGGCTAATAACGTCAGCCACCACGTGTCTTACTCTTCTCATCTTTGTCACCCGCTGTCGTCGTTTGCATAAGCAACTCCGCATCTCTCTTGAATCGGTTCCGCAGTGTTGACAGCTCACTGTCGTTCAGCATGGTGTTGTTGTTGATGCTATCAGTAACTAGCGTCAGCTCTGTAAGCTTAGTGACCACTTGAAGGCACTTCCTGTTAGATGCAGAGTCGCCTTTCTATGACGCACTTGACAGCAACAGTTGCATTTTTCTTCTTCTCTTTATTTATACAAACGTAGTTAAAGAAAAACAATATCAATCAGCTTAATAAACATTCAATTTATTAGTTGTATCAAGATTAAAGGTTAAAAAAAACAATAAGACAGTTACAATAAAACCAATCATTTGGTGCAAATCTATATTCGTTACCTTTGAAAATAAGTAAATTATATTGACATGTTCAGTATAGAAAACACTGTTCAGTTTTCCTCCATTTACATTATATGTATAGATGCTAAACTTATATATTAAAGTATTATATACAACAAAAATGTAACTATGGCATTAACAGTTTATCATTTATTAAGCAGAAACAGTTACCTTAAATTTGTCAGTACAAGAACAATACCTTATTGCTTCAAACAAAGGGGACGGTTAGTACGAGTATCCTAATCATTTTTGGTTTTAAAATACAAAACCATGTTAAATACAATCACATGAGATTAATAACCAAGGCAGTAATTAGTTATTTGATCATATTCAATTAAGCCCTGGTCATTATAAAAATTTGACTTCTATATGTTTGGTCTTATTTGTGTTGCATAATTATATGTGATTATTTGTCATGAAGTTTATGTTGACACTGTAAAATATAAAGCCTCAGTTACATGTCCTTGTCATGGGGATTTGGTATCGACATTTTTTAACATATACACTCCTAATCAAAATCTTAAGACCAGTTAAAAAATTGCATGAATTTGCATTTAGCACTGTTGAATCTTAGGAAGGTTCTAAGTAGAGTTTCAAAATGCAAAAAGAAGAAATGGGAACAAGAGCCAAAAAGTTGTGAGCAGGCAATTTATTGAAAACAACAATTTAACTGAAGTAGGCTGTTCATCAGCTGATCAAAAGTTTAAGACCACAGCTAAAAAAATAAATAAAAACCTCCTAAAACAGTAAACATTAAAGTGTCAAAAACTGACTCAGTAATGAGTAGCTCCACCATTATGGTTGATCACTTCAAAAATTCGTTTTGGCATGCTTGATGCAAGTGTTTCCAAAAGGCTAGTGCGAATGTTGCGCCAAGTGGTGAAGATGGCTTAACGAAGGGCATCCACTGTCTGGAACTGAAGTCCATTTTTTGTAAACTTCCCTTGCCATCCATCCCTAAATTTTCTCAATTGGATTAAGATCAGGGGAACACGTAGGATGGTCCAAAAGAGTGATGTTATTCTCCTGGAAAAAAGTCTTGGTCAGACGGGCATTGTGAATTGGAGCGTTGTTCTGCTGAAAAACCCAGTCGTTACCACACAGACGAGGGCCCTCAGTCATGAGGGATGCCCGCTGCAACATCTCCACATAGCCAGCTGCGGTTTGACCCCCCCGCACAACCTGGAGTTCCATTGTTCCATTGAAGGATAAAGCACCCCAGATCATGATGGCGCCCCCTCCACTGTGCCACATAGAAAACATCTCAGGTGGCATTTCCTTGTCATGCCAGTTAAGTTGGAAGCCATCAGGACCATCAAGGTAAAACATTTTCTCATCAGAGAATAAAACTTTCTTCCACCTTTGAATGTCCCATGTTTGGTGCTCCCTTGCAAAGTCTAAATGGGCAATTTTGTGGCGTTGAAGGAGACGTGGCCTTTGAAGACGTTTCTTGTTTTTGAAGCCCTTCCTTTGCAGATGCCGTCTGATGGTTATTGGGCTGCAATCAGCACCAGTAATGGCCTTAATTTGGGACGAGGATCGTCCCGTGTCTTGACGGACAGCCATTCGGATCCTCCGGCTCAGCGCCGGTGAGATTTTTTTGGGTCTACCACTTGATTTTTTTGTTCCATAACCCTGAGGATCTTTTAAGAAATGCAAAATGACTGTCTTACTGCGTCCAACCTCAGCAGCGATGGCACGTTGTGAGAGGCCTTGTTTATGCAGTTCAACAATCCTACCACGTTCAAAGACGGTGAGCTTTTTTGCCTTTGCCATCAAGAGATCTTCACAGTGTGATTACTTGACAGGAAATGACATGGAATCCAAATTTTTGCACAGATTTTGGCTTTTAAAGGCTGTGGTCTTAAACTTTTGATCAGCTGATGAAAAGCCTATTTGAGTTAAATTGTTGTTTTCAATAAATTGCCTGCTCACAACTTTTGGGCTCTTGTTCCCATTTCTTCTTTTTGCATTTTGAAGCTCTACTTAGAACCTTCCTAAGATCCAACAGTGCAAAATGCAAATTCATGCAATTTTTTAACTGGTCTTAAGATTTTGATCAGGAGTGTATGTCAGATGATATATTGGTCACTGCCAATACATCATCAGGTTCCAAAGTTCATGTTTTTTTTATAGTTCCTCCTAAAGAATCAACTTGATACCATTAGCATTAAAAAACTGTACCACCAGGCTGGGGAAATTTATATAAGCTTAAAAGGGTAACTGCGGATATTTGTACAAAAGAGTTCTGACCAAGTGTATTTGCGCCCATTCCTCAACAACTCTGTAGAATGCATAGTAGCTGGCTCCGTTCCAGAGTTTATCTTGAACGTCTACCTTTACACAGTGCTGACAAGAATCTGACACTGCCGATACCATTGTCCCATTTTACTCCCAATTAAAAACTTTCCAAGAAAAGGCTAAGATGTGTGTTGTAAAGAAAAGTGAATAATACCTCAAGTGGAGGTTGATCCCTCACTTGTCAACAGCTAAACAGCTTTTATGCCAATTTATTAGACTAAAAAATAATTGTAAAGTAATATAATAGTCTTGTAATAATGAAGGTTCAGCTTTTTTTTTAAGACTAAGGTGTCATTGATATTGGAATATTTTTTGTATATCAATTGGGTGGAATAATTTCTCTGTATTCAACTATAAGGAAACAAACAACTCCCGCTCCACAAACAGATTGAGGCAACTGAGTCATCAGTAACTCTTCACTCAGGGACGGGGTCTTGTTACCGAGCAGATGTACCAGATAAAACTCATCCATAGATGCCCGATGCTTAGGAGCAGAACTACATGATAATTTGTATCACCACCAGATCAGAGCACAAGCAGCACCCAGTAGGTGTACTCAGTAAAAATATTTCAGTTGCGTTAAGTCAACAGTATAGTGAGACAAACCAAGACAACAATGGCAGGATGATAACCGTTGAGTAACTATATGGCAAACAGAGAAAATGTAAATCTAAATACATAACGTTATCCCTTTTGGTTCAATTCAATAATTATTGATACCAACAGTTCCACAAGTAGAAAGGACTGGTTACACGGACTGGTTAAACAGGCAAGAAAATCAAGTTAAACTTTTTGTTACAAAGATAGTTTCTTTCAAGCACTAGTGCCTCTGATTGTGTTTAATATCCCAGATAGCCTACCTATTTACTTCGAAAAGTCATTCAACTAATTATGGCTGCCATTAAGTTCAAAGCTCAATGATCAAACTGACCCTTCATATCAAATGTTAGTGGCCACAGTTTATCATGACATATTTAATGGCAGAAATGAGACTGATGTGGAGACCCAGATTTGCTTTGTGACAGTGGAGACAGGCTCAATTTCACAATCTGAGAATCCTGTGGGGTCTGGATTAGTCCAATGGCAGACTAGAAAACACCATCTTAATACTAGCAAACCTGAGTAACAGCTTGACTAATACCCAAAGTATCTAATATACAATTACAGGTAAGGAGTGTGATGAATGAGCATCAGTGTTGAACCTGCAGGGATTAGCAGAGCTTCATAAAGCTGGGCAGATTTCCTCCTGTAGCCCTCCCGTGTGTGTGTGTGTATGTGTGTCTGTGTGTGTACACGGGTAAAGAGGCTGCTCATTCTAGCGGCTGAAAATCAGACAGCATTAAAACTTCACCTGATGCTGACACCAAGCATCTTGCTTCTATGGAGCTTCTGTGTCCACAGCCAAGTGAACCCCGTTCGGGGTGCCGAGGAATGTGCATTAGCTTCGTCCCGTGTGAGAGTCAAATTCACCTTGGGTGCACCTCTCCTGTTTCCCTTCCCCCACTCCAACATCCAATCCCGCAGATAAGGTGCCATTTCCCAGCCTTACTGTGGCCTTGGAATGTAGAAGAGATTCATTGTCTATCACAATTGTCATTTTATACGTTAAAGAACAAAGCCGCGTTCTGGGATAGTTTGTTAAGCCTACCGGCTCCAATGAAATCAGAAACAAGACACATTTATCGCTTATAAAATGGTTTAATCTTGAAGATTATGCCATCTGTATAAAAACATCCCCAGGAGGACGACAGACAAGAAACTCCTTTAAATTTAAAAGTCTATGAACAACATATATTTCACGCCATAGGTGTGAGATACACAAGTCTACTTTACAAGTTTAACTCTGTCTTTCAAAACTCTAAATGTGGGATTTTTTGTGATCTTCTTGTTGAATAGAGCCAGAACCTCCTCTTCAGTTTTAAAATTTCCATCAGCAGTGAACGAATAGTAGGCGGCCAAAATCTGCAAATTACAAAAGAAAAAAAAATGTAACAAAAAGATAAGTTCAGAGGAACATGCAGGGTTTAGAAAGTAGATGGGATGCAATGCAAACAAAGAATTACAGAGTAAAACACTCCATGGGTGCATTCGAATCGTCCATTTTGCATAGGAACCTTCCTAACTGAGTGAAATGACCCGGAAGTATATCAGCGACCGCCATTATAAGAGCTATTCGAATTCTCTAGTGGATAAGCAAAAGCTTCCTAAGTTATCTCCTTAAGTATAGGAAACATCACACAATCCTTTAAGAAAAGATTGAAGAGAAAGAATATGCCGCCCTGCAATTCTTTGAGCTTCTGATTTCTTCTGTCACAACTATCCAGTCACGAGTCACAGCGATCAACAAGCTGATTGAACGTTAAGTTCACTTTATCCTCATCAGTATTCAATCCCTTGACTGTAGAACGGATACAATATTTTCTCTCTATACAAGATTTTCTCCACTTGTATCCCTCACTTTATTTCTACATTTCAGTTCTGTTAGTTTAATTCTTTATCAAATCTGTTTTGTTGTTCTTTCCTTTAAGTGATGACTTAAATGTTCCCTCTATATGAACGGAAAACATCTTTGCTCAAGACGTGTTATTTTGTTTTAATGGAAAACTTTGTCATAATCGTCTGTTATAAATAAAGTTGTTCTCAAACAAAAAAAATTTCTTCAAGGAAGTGGTTGGGAAGGGAGATTATTTGGACTTTCACAATGCACCCATGTCACACAAGTCTCACCTTCTTCCTGAGTTTCTTCACTGGAAGTTCCTGGTCAACCGAGTCTTTCAGCACAGCCTTGATATTCCCTTTCCAGTTGAATTTGCCTGTAAGATGATCAGAACCATCAATTGTCTTCTAGTGTGGAGAGTTTTCACTGATGGTCATTTCTCTAACAAAGAAACAACGACACTGACCCCTGGTGGCTTCAATGTGTAATGCCATCATGTATCTCTAACCAGGCATTGTTCAAATATATGAACCAAACCACGTTACCTTTGGGGGCTTTTTGGTCCTCAGTGTCCTCTGACATGTGTTCGTCAGCAGACTCTGCTGTTTCAACAACTGGGAAAGAGGAGGAAGAAATGTTGAGTTGTAATTGCATCCTGAAATAAAAAAACCTACACTTCAACTAAAAAATAGCCTGATGAGAAGGAATGTGTCAAAATTATAAACTTTTTAAAATACATAATCAAAAGTGCCCAATTTTTACAGATGGACATCAGTATTTGAGCGTTTCCTTAAGACCTTAATTCTTGACATAGATGGAATGGGGGACAACTGGATTTAGTTTTAGATACTGAAAACATTTCATCTCTCATCCAAATAATTTTTCAGTTCTGACTTGGTGCAGGGGAGCCCAAGGACTTTAACCTCTAAAATCTCTGTGGGGTCTTAATCAAGGAATGGTTACAAATCTCCTGGAAAAGGGATGTAGGCAGTTATGTGATATTGTCCTCTGTTGCAGGATTCAGTGTTTCCCTTTACTTACTCGAAGAAGCCTCTCGGACGAAGGGTGAAATAGGAGAAGTTTTAGGCCAGCTGCCCTCGTTTCAACCCTTCCTGAATAACCACATGAGAATCTTCACAGACAACTTACTCTTCATTTTCTTGTTTGACGTCTCATTTTCAGCGTTGTGCCCGTTCTGCTCTTCATCTTCTTCATTGCTGCGCTTTCTCTTTTTGTCCTTTTTCTTATTTTTGCCTGTCTGGACTCCCTCTCCCTCTTGTGTGTCTGTTTTTTCTGTGTTTTTCTGAGCTTTCTTGTTCTTCTGCTGACGGGCCTCTTTACGCTCCTTTTTGTTCAGCTTCTTCTTCTCAACACCTGGCTCTCCATTTTGCTCTTCATTCCCATTATTTTGCGTCTGGACTTCAGGTGCTGCCTCTTTTTTAGTCTGCTGGGGGACCTCTGGAGCCTGTCAGGTTGTGATTGAAAAATAACTTAGATGTTGAAGACACAGGAAACCTTATTTTTTCTATACCTTGAGATAACTTATTACACCAAACAGCAGAAGGAAAATTACATAAAGGAGGACTTGTCTTTTCCTTATCTAATGGCTTCAGATCCAAACTACGTATCAACCATCTTTTAATATCTTAAAGAGACTATGGCTGTCATGAAGGGCTGTGCAATTAATCGAATTTCAATCGCGATTTTGATTTTTGGATTTGAAGAATCCTTTTATTTTTGGCAACCTGTTCATTTACAAATTAGAAAGTCATTCCAATTGAGTTTAACTATTAACCAACATCTGATATTACCTTGATGCAAAAAATATATAAATATTAATGCGATATGTTTACATTGATTTTAGAGCCAATTGTTGCATTTAATCTGGATTTGAACAGTGAACCTTACCCACTCTGTGCTGACAGAATAAATATGCACAGGTATTCAGCTATAGAAGCAACAATAGTAAACTTAGAGCAGCTGAACTTACACTGTCAGCTGCAGCAAGGATGTTCCACACTTCATCGTGAAGGTTGGTGTTGGTTATTTTAAGACTGTTCCTCATCCAGTTCTGAGGGACAGACACAACATGAAAACAATGACGCTCCTGGCCACCAGACAGTGTGCTCAATAAAGTAAGAAACTGCTGGTGCAGGTGGAAGAAGCTCTGACCTGAAACTTGGCCTTCTTTCTTGGGACATTGTCGTACACGCTGACTTGTTTGAGCACGTCCCTTAGCTTCGCACTGATATCGGGTTTGTCCATGGCCTCGTTCACTTTCTACAGTCCAGAGAAATGTCAAGTTAGACTTAAAAATAGCACGGACACAAACACTACTTTTATTATTTCATCACATAGATGGGAGATCATTTCTTTGCATCTCACCTGAATCCATTGCTGCTGCTTCACATCTCCCTTGTTTGCCTTTGCCTCGAAGCCCTTGCCTCCATACTTCTGATCTTCACTGATGCATTTAAGGTGGTTCTTGTAGTCATCGCCCCTGTTCACAGAGAAACAGCAGAGCACAAATTAAACTGCTTCTGTAACAATGTGAGTGGTGAGTAAACAGGAACAGGGGGAAGGCAGGAAACACTCGGTCGTTACCAGAAATCTTTTCCACAGTCGATGCAGGACAGGACCTGGCAGCCCCGGCACATGTTCACATGCTTATCAACCTGAGCTTTCTTCAGGGACTCACCGCAGGCGTTACAGGTGAAAAACACCATTTTCTAATAGACCTAAATGATCCCAACTCAAAACAAATCCGGTGCAATCCTCATGCGACGCCGCTCTATCCGCAGGGCTAGCTAAAGTTAGCCACAGAAAGACGAGTATCGTTATCCAAACCTGACCAGTGTTACGCTAAGCTAACAGCTGTAAATAGCAGGAGGTTTATCGACACATATAAACGAGTCTCTGCGTTAAACTAGTTCTGCTTCTAAATCTCATTTAAAACTGCGACACGCCTGCACTCTTCCATCCGCGGAAACTTTCCAAAACACACGTGACGGCGGAGACACGCTGTGGCCGAATTAATAGTCTTCCGTGGGCAAATGCAATCAAATAAAGGTTCTGATACCAATGAAGTCTATTACCATCCAAACGCCCTTTCACTGAAATGTTGTGTACAGACTCGTTTAGCAGGTAAGCCTCGTTTTCTTGTCAAGTTAAAGCATGTCACACAATCATCTTCCGACACTATGCTTTTTTTCGCCCCCGTTTCGTGTTTCAGCGGTTGGAAAAATAAGCTGCACCCGGAAGTGACGCAAAATCCTCGCACTCGAGAAGTGACCCATCATCCAAATAAGAGGTGGAAACCTAATGCTGCTGCTACAACACAGGTCTGGACCCGGGTCTGGGCTGATCTGTGTCACTGATGTGAACGACCAACATCAGACTTCCAGTGTGGGGGAGACAGTTCTTAGTTTAGACTGACATCTCTCATCCCTGGGGCTAGTTTGTTAGCTTAGCTTTCTGTTCGCCTGTTTGGGACGCTCGTCCAATTTTTGCATGGGTGGTCTCATAGCACAGACACAGATTTCTGCCTGGCTTTATGACCTGTACGATTTATAGTTTATGTGTGAACATTAACTTTTGGAACAATGTTGGCAGAACTCTTTGCATGACTTTGTGGTTTTTACCAGTTTGCATTTCAACAGTTAGCAGATCAGAGGGATAATTAATAACTGTGTGTGTGTGTGTGTGTGTGTGTGTGTGTGTGTGTGTGTGCGTGTGTGCGCGTGTGTGTGTGTGCGTGCGTGTGTGTGTTTTTTGGAAGGAGCAGTCGGAGCTAAGTGACCATGGACACTCTGTCCAGCCACAGCTCGTACCTCCTGCAGCAGCTCCAGGAGCAGAGGATTCAGGGGCTGCTGTGTGACTGCATGCTGGTGGTCAAAGGCGTCTGCTTCAAAGCCCACAAAAATGTCCTGGCAGCTTTCAGCTCCTACTTCAGGTGCGTTTATATGACCACGTTCAGACCTGGTGGAAACCTCCTTCCTGAGGGATCCAATAACAAGTGGTCATTGCAAAGCTCACTCCAAACTTGTCTTCATTGAGTCCCAAGACCCGATCTCTCAGACCATTTTCGGAAGTGGTCATATTTTTCAGCTGTTTGAATGCAAATGCATCCTGAGCCACATAGGAAACGTGACAGTTTCACAACAAGTACAACTTGTTACTAATTGACACATAACTATGTGTATTTCCCCCCCAAATGGGTTGTATCCTATTCCACAGTAAAGCTCCATGCTGTGCATTGATTCTCCATGCTGTGCCACTCCCTGTATCTAATGCTCGCTTTGACACATCTATAAATTCATAATGGGTTAAAAGTAAACCATTTGGTGTTCACAAACAGAAATTACATACATGATTATTTGCATATAGAGTGGAAAGTTATATCCGATCACAAGTGGTCACAGGAGGCACATTCAGGAATCATTTTAATTCCAGGTGGGAAGTATGTCCTCTTGTGTTTGAATTCTCAGGATGGATGTTAACACCAGCTCTGAGCACCTTCGATAGTTAATCTCCAGGCACCTGAATATGTGTGAATACCCACTTTTCACTGTTTGATCTTTTCAGGTCTATATTCCAAAGTTCCCCCAGTCAAAAAAACGAGGTGTTTAACTTGGTTATCCAGGATGTCAGTGGCATCGGCCACATATTGGACTACATGTACACTTCTCACCTCGACATCAATCAAGATAACGTACAAGCGCTCCTGGACATTGCTCAGTGCTTACAGGTTCCAAACGTGCAGAGCATGTGCAACGCTTTCCTCAAGCCTTGTCCTCCACCAGTGGAGATCCCATCGTTTTCCCTCCCAGGCATGCTGAGCTCTGAGCACGACTGCCTCTTGGGAAGCAGTCTTCCTCACGATGTCGACCTCCACTGTCCCTCTGAAGCCCAGAGGCCTGGCCTCGGCACTGACCTGGACCACCCCAAAAGGCTGCCAATTTCTGGGTCTAACAGCAGCTCTAACTATGACACAACTGGCGTCACTCAGGCACCTATAGAAAAACAACTAGTCCATGGCTACAAGCTCCGTAACTTCTATAGTAAACAGTACTTCAAAGAAAGTGCAATTCAGACAATTAATGCAGCAAATCAAGGCCCAGGTCCTTTGGTGGTGGTGGAGGAGCAGCAGTGTCAGCTCGGGGTAAACCAGGGAGGCAACAACACACCTGTATGCTCAGGGAACAAAGCTCAGCCTAATCCTCCCAGCACATCTGTGGCAGTGGAGAAGAACCCCGTCTCCTCTCTCACACCCTCAGACAATTTAAACGCTCCAAACTGTGAATCAGCAGACCCCATGTTCAACGGGCCAGTGCGCCCCAAGAAGGCTGTTTACCTGAAAAAATACAACTACCTGAGGTCTCAGAAAGCTTTGGAGGAGATGTGTGCTGAGTCGGTCAGCGAGCCCGTCCTCAGCTTACCCAAAGAGAGTCATCAAGAGGAGGCTGTTGTCCAGACTGAAACGCCAGCTGCTCCGACTGAGGAAGTAACTGCAGGCGAGGGGAAGGTTCCTGAGACGGCGACAGAGCCACGACAACCCAGTCCTCCACCTGTGACCCAAGAAGAGCAAAGTCTGAAGCCGCAGCAGCAGACGGGACACAAGCAGTACTGTTGTGATGTGTGTGGGAAGATTTTTAAGCACCCAAGCAACCTGGAACTGCACAAGCGCTCTCATACTGGTATTTACAGTTAATAATGACAAAATAGCACATATCAGTTAAGCCAACGATTCTGTATGATTTATGGTATCAATATTTTTCGAGCCAAAGTCTATGTTTGTTGTTGCAGGTGAGAAGCCCTTCCAGTGTAATGTTTGTGGGAGATACTTCTCACAGGTACAGTTTGGTGTATAATTCTAATTTAGCAAAGTTATTCTTAGGTGCCCAGATTATATTGATATATTTAAGTAATTTCTTTACAGGCTGGAAATTTACAGACTCATTTGCGGCGACACTCTGGAGAGAAACCGTACATCTGTGAGTTATGTGGAAAAAGGTGAAGAATCTCCTATTTATCTAATTTTCTCATTTAAATTCCCATTTCCCCCCATTTCTCTTTCACCTGTATAGAAGTTTTAGATACTTAATGCCCCATTAATATAATGTTTGTCTGTGATGTTCAGCTTTACAGCATCAGGTGATGTCCACCGTCACAAAGTGGTCCACACAGGAGAGAAGCCACATCTCTGTGATATATGTGGTCGAGGTATGAGACCTCTCTCAAATATTTTTTTACAAGATAAACCATAAACTTGCGTTCTTGAGATTGTTGTTTAGCTCTCTGCAACATCTCTTTCCCTCAGGGTTTAACAACTTGAGTAATCTCAAGGAGCACAAGAGGACTCATGCCACAGACAAGACGTTCACTTGTGACCAGTGTGGAAAATCTTTCAACACGCACAGAAAGCTTCTGAAGCACAAGACACGCCACGCTGGAGAAAAACCACACAGCTGTGCCACATGTGGTAAGGAGCCGTGTATTTCTAGTGGGAAACTGGTTTCGACATCTTGATTTTGCAGGTTTTAATAGAGACGTAGTTGTGTTAAAAATATTAAATAATTTTATTTAGCATTGAAAATTATAACCTTGTTCAAAAGCCTTAACTTAGTGTGACGGCTTAGTCTGTTCTGTTTGCCATTATTCATATTTCTTTTTCATTCATATCTTTTTCCTCACACTGGTCTGTTAAAAGTGAAACTAGCTTAACAGGAACATAAATGTAGTATTTTTCAAGTTATTTATTGAAAATTATTTTACCAAGCAGTATGAGGTACCTCTAGCCAACAGATATGAATGTCAGATATTTAATCATTTCCTGCAGCAGGGTCAATCATTTATTGTTTCTTAATAAATTGGTTTCTCAGAAAAGTTTATTTTCTAACTGAGAGTTTAAAAATAAGAGCTTTTCACAGATATATTGGTATCAGTGTTGATTTAACAGAATATAAAGTGCAAAAAATATGGGCAGTTATGTTTATACTTGGAAAAAAATACATATTTTCTCAATTCAAGTTCTACATTTTAAATTGTTCTCTTTTCATTTATAGTTATTTATGGTAAAGTTAACATTAACATGACAAATATCAAACTTCAGTTACATTTCTTTGTCATAAGGGATTGATGAAAGGATATTAGGAATCATTGCCAATTCCCCTTTATTTATATATATATATATATATATATATATATATATATACTCTCTAATGTTGGTATAAGCATCGGCCCTTCAACAATCTGTATCGTCGGGCTCAAGTAAGAATGATTGAGAGCATATCTTAAACTCACCCTGTAAGGCTCACCCCCTACCTTGTCTTAATAAGTATCTCTGTATGGACCATAGATAAACTGTGCAATTTGTTTTAAACTTCATTTGTATCTTTAATGCAGGGAAGTGCTTTGTTGGCTCAGGGGACCTGCAGCGTCACATACGTTCTCACACTGGGGAAAAACCCTATATCTGTAACGCCTGTGGCAAGAGCTTCACCCGCTCTGCCATGTTGAGGAGACACAGCAACATGCACTGCAAGGGTGCTCCAGACGCCAGCCCGGTCACAGATACCTCTGAGCGGGCGGCGTGTAGCTCAGACGGAGCAGCCTCGTTCTCCAAACCTGACGTCCACAGTAAATCTCCTGCCTCTGCCAGTGAGCAGAATTTCTCCACCATGATGCCCCACGCAGGGCCCAACAAACCCTTACCACCTCCTCCTTCACCACCACAGCCGCCACCACCACATATAGACACTGCTTCCCCCAGCATGCAACTCAGCCCAGCCTCCACCCCCACCCCCCTTCCAGAGCTCCGCTCCCTGGTACCACATCACCTCCTCTCCTCCAACCACCAGGAGAAAAGCGCAGCCGCAGACCACACAAAGCTGGGCAAACACCACCTGTCTCAGGAGGTGGTGTACGGTCCGTATGTGGAGAATGACATGTCGGTGGAGATGGGCAGAGATCTGGCGGGAAGGCCCTACCTGCCTCCTGCGGACAATCACTGCAGTTCACTTGCATCTTCTGGCAGAACCAGTAGTGGCTCCTACCGGTCCTCTGAGGGGCAGTTTATCTCCAGCGTGACACTGTGGGGCCTGGCAATGAAAACTCTGCAGAATGAAAATGACATGGAGCAGTGAAACACATTTATAAGCAAAGAACAGCCAGTTCAAAGGGTGCACTCCAGGTGGTTTTTATTGTTGCGACCTTGTTCTTTGTTGGTTATATCTGTCTTGTATAGAAGAGTTAATTTGTTTTGCCTAAAACAATGCAATACATTTACTCACAGGGTTGAAAACCACTGTTGTGATGGTTCTCTGACAGCACCCCAGTTAACGATGTCACAACATATGTGCAGCCTTTGACAGCAGATGGAGGACACCCACAGTGATGTCAGTGATTAGGGAGCCAGCTGTAGAGCTTGAATATTAAAGATAAATGTAAGCACGGTGTGCTGTTTTTGTCTGTGTGATTCTTCCCTGTAATGTCCAATTTCCAATGATGCATTAGAGCTTACAACATTTTATTTTTTAGTTTGTATAAACAGCACTGCACTTTAAAATGTAATAAAATGCAGACCTATTTTTAATTATCAGATGTCAAATGTTGATATGTATTACATTCATATAAGAATAAATTATCTACATTCTATTTAATGTGTGTGTGTGTAGAAAACTTCTAGTTTTTTAATATGTTTACAATGTAGTATAGGGACAAGATCTTTTTTTAACTGTTTGGGCTGTTTAAACCAAAAGCTTTTAAAAAAACATCACACAGTTACTTTGTCTTTAGGACACAAGGAGGATTTAGTATTTAAACGTTTTTGACTGAATCACTACAATAATGCATGAAATATGTTGATTTAGAGTTTTATGATCTCACATTATCACGATGGGATTATGTATGCAGCTTTCCAGATTTTTTTACAGAAACGAAAATACGTTGCTGTTGTTTACATCAGTATATTTCCCATCCTGTATTGATAATACATTTTAATTTGACTGTCTCTCTGTTAGTTTGCAGGATTTGAAGGTGGTATCTTAAGGGGACAGTTGGCCCTTGGTGAATGTATCCACTCTATTGAGTGCTCTTCTCGTTTTCTTTGAGACCATAATGTTCAATGCACAATATCTTCCTCAGATTGTTTTTTCCAGGTGCTTTTTCATTTCTAACTTCGAGTGCATTGTAAGACAAGGTAAAATGGAGGCTATTGTGCTACTACTGTAAATATATATATATATATATATAAATATATATATTTATATAAATAAATAAATATTTATATTTATATAAATATAAATATAAATGTGAAGTGTTAGGCTCTTAAAATGACTACAGAGGGCGCTATAAATCCCATAATAGTTCATTATGGTATGTGCAAAGAAATTTGGTCAGAGCCTCAGATACTATAATGATACAGGTTTGTATCTGCCCCATAATCATCATATAAAATAATGTAAGAACACAAAGAATACCAATGGCAAAACCTACAGCAGCACATATACATGTTATGTAACGTCAGTTCCCTCTGACCGACGGCCTGAAGGTATGAACATTGCTCATGGGATGGATTTGTTTTTTTATGCAGACTGAGATAGTGTGATTCATGTTCACATCCAGTTAACGCTGTGCACCAGTAAACATTGTGCACCAGCACTGCAGCAATCGAGACGTGTAAACAGTGAACTGAGTGGAAACCATTCACTACAGTACAGGCAGCCCATAATTGGCCGTTATTGTCACAAAATACAGCCTCTGTTACCCAGTGCCTGCTGGATTAGTTGCCTAGCAACACATTGCATAAATCTGTTATCATCCTTAATTTCCCTTTGCGTTAGTCGCAGAACTGCTGACTGACAATGGATCCTGGGCAGTAAAATGGGCCGGTGATGTTTACACACCAAGGAGAGTGTAACAATAACAGTGTCAACGCCTAATTATTCCTGCATTCTTGTGCTTTATACATTAGCCTGTGTTACTGGATATGAAAGTTGCTGTTATTGCCTACAAGCTATGATCATTTCACTCTGGACTGAACATTTATTCAAGCCCTTGTGAGCTTGAACACGTTCTCACTAATCAGCACACACCAAAGTGTGAGAGCGTGAAGAAAATCCTTCTGTCCGTTACAAAATCTACAGCACAGTCATACCAACCATATTAACCAGTCATCCTCATTGTTAATTTACCAATTCTTGTGAGCTGCTTCACATGTATCCACTGTAACAGCTGGATATTTTCCTTACATGCGTCATAAGACAAGAGGCAGGCTCCTGTGGTCATTGAAAGTGGTTTGCATCTACTTAATACTTCCACAAAGTTTGAGGATCTTGAAGTAGATGGGTTCAAACAAGACGTAGTGTCTACAGCCACTTGCACCTCTGTGAGGCTGGGAGTTTCCATAAATCACTTGTTATTATGCTCACAGCTGCATGCTTATAGATACAACCTGCTCCAACTGGTCAGCACCTCGGAGCACTGTGTGCCAAACAAACCACATCAACATTAGCTGTCACATGTTGATTTTCCCTACCGTCCCCTGAAAGGGATAGTTGACCCAAAAATGAAAATGCACTCATTATCTAGTCACCACTATGCTGATGGAGCTGTGGGTGAAGTGTTTTAGTCCACAAAACACTTTTGGAGTTTCCAGTGCAAACAGCATTGCAGGCAGATCCAATCCAATTGTAGTAACTGGTGATGATTCTTTAAACGTAAAAAAAAAACAGACTGAAAATAAATAAAATGCCATTTGGATGATTGGTGTCATCCAAATGTCAGTGAGTCCCAACATTCATATTCGACTCCAAATGGCGTCATTTACACCACGTTTTTAGCCTAAATGTCTGAACACTGGTAAATCCTGCTGCCACTGATAGTACTAAAGCAGCTTCACTTGTCATGGAAACAAAAGTGCTTCTTGTGTCTTCATCAAATGACAAAAACCACACCGGTGTTGCTATCTTACTCTGTCTAAAAACGACTTTGAGGATGAATTCTCTCTCCTCCCCCCCACTCTCTCTATCATGCTAAAGTTAATCCTGATTATGTACGCTGTCTAGCCGGTGCAGAATGAGACCAGTGCTAATGCCATTTTACCCAGAAACATTTCCAAAGCTCGTCTTTTGTTCCTGTATCTAATCACGTTTCATTGCTCTGGGTCGTCACAGGCGTATGAGGATAGGTTTAATTAACGAACGAGAGTGAAAAATATGAATCCATCAAACTGTGACATAGACTGAGGATAATAAGCAGAGCATGTTCAGGTTTGCCTGAGCCTCAAATATTTTTTGTCGTTGTTCAGCTAAATGTCTTCATCTCGACATTTTGAGGATAATATATACTTTTAACAATTCAAAAGTCTACATTTCAGGCACCAATGTTGCATTTGAAACTGCATCAGCACCAGAGGATGTGAACATGCTCCGGCAGCAGCTCCAGCTCAGCAGTAATTGTTGTGGGGTCCCGGCGTGTTGCATTGTTGGAGGAGATGAGGGGGCTGACCTAGTCTCTGTGCTATAATTCATCTGTGTGTCACAATATGAAAGAGGCTTAACCAGAAGAAGAAGAAGAATGGAGATTGCTCCAATACTGTTGCTCTGCTGCCCTGGGATGTGTGTGATGAGGCTTCAGGGCCAAAAATGCATGCATGTCCTGCAGAGAGAATATGCATCCTCAACCATACTCTGCATCTTCCTCCATGCTTATTATCCACTGCTGCATTTCTTCTTGTGCGCTGAGCTTTCCACACACACACACATACACACACTGAACTTTAACTACGATACCCAGGTGTGTCCCTGCCTGAGTCTGCAGTACACATTCACTGTCTTGAAATGCATTGTGACACTTGTCTGTGTAAGTTACAGGTTATTCCCAGTTTCCCCCCTCAAGCAAGGAAATGAGCTCGCTTCAGCACATCCACATACAGTAACAGGCTTGTGACAGGGAATGGACAGGAAGTTGGTTTTGCAGCTAAATACCAGTTGTACATATTTGAAACTCTATTTTAAATAGTTTAGTTAGAAAGGTTGAGAGATTATGAGGGTACATCATCTAAGAGCCCCTCAGGTGCTTTGTGTCTATCTGTAGATTTTCTTTTACCAGGATGAATTAAGATGTGGCAGCAGCTCTTCACTATTGGTTATGTTCACAGTGACTTGTTATTCAAATAGTTAAATATTCACAGAGAGGAGACTGAGTCAAAGCTATGAGGTATGCATAGAGGGGGAGTAGAAAAGTATTGCTGCATAACATTTACTGATGTTACTCAGTCAGCTTGCTGACTTTGAGACTCTCTCCCGTTGTCCTTTCGTCAGCCCGTTGTCCTTCCACTTATCAAGGCTCGGGTTTAGGGCCGGAGGTAGCCCCCTAAGAAGGGTATCCCAGGTGTCCCTCTCCCTAGCTTTGCTTCCCAGCATTTCCTGGGGGAGCCTGAGGCTTTCTTCAGCCAGATGGTATATGTTGTCCCTCAAGCGAGATCTGGGTCTACCACAGGGTCTTGTCCCTGTTGGGCGTGCTGTTAGACCTCCAACAGAAAACCTCAACTGCCACCTTTCAACACCAAGGAGCAACGCTTCCAGTGGAAAAGAATGCTGATTAAACAGGTGAAACCTCTCCCTGAATGGACAAAGCGAGGCCCCCTCCTAGAGCCAGACCTGGAGGGGAGCTCACTGGCGAGAGTCTGGTGGCCAGGCGGTGACCCATGATCTGAGAGAGGAACATGGAGTCACCACCATGTGGACTTGTTCCGCCTAGACATGCTGATTCCTGGCATCGCAGGCTAGATTCTCACATGGGCTACCCCCACAAAGGTAAAAGAAGAAGCAAACATGTAATAACTCCTCCTGATTTCCTATGGTGAAAATATTAGCCAATCAAAATCAATGATTCCTTAATCGCATGGACAGAACCCTTAGGGTAGGGAGTGTGTTTACTTGCGTGTGGACGAATGTGTGTGTGTGTATTAGAGGGAGAGGGGGAAATGAAAGATTATAAACGAAGAGGCGATAGGGGCGATGCTGTAAAATTAGTCACGCTGTCAGAGCAGTTTGCACTTGGCTCTACAAGAATTGTCATCAGTGTAGCAGACTCAAGGAAGCCCCCTTCGCTCTCTATCTGACCTGCAGTAAGATCCAGTCTCTCTCTCTCTCTCTCTCTCTCTCTCATGTTGTTGACATGTTTCCAAACCATAGACTATATAAAGATGGATGACAAGTCTCCACTTCCTCCCATTCTACAAAACTAAAGCTGAAATATCACGGATATGTCTACCGCCATCTTGCACGTTTTATAGCATTAAATAACAAATTAAAAACAGATTTGCCCGATTATTTTACACATGAAATTGCATCAGCTTGATACGCTATCAGCTCTTGAGGTTCACAGTGGTATTATAAGGGCTAGCTTGTTATCATGGTAATTTTGGTAGATTTCTCCAACACGTTGCTAAATATCTGTGATATAACCTTTGTAAATCTTTCTTATCACGCTCTTTTCTCTTATTTCTGTGTCATGAGCAGAGAGCAAGAAGTCATCTCACGCTTGCATCAAAAATACTAAATTAACATTATTTTTGTTTAATCGATTTTTTTCTGGCTGCAGCTATTATGAATGTTATTAGCTTAATTATCTTAATTTCATGCTGATGTATTGGTAGTTGAAAACAGATACCAAAATAAAATTATATATTTGTTCCCTAAAATGGGGGAAAAAAACATGAAGGCGTCAAACAATCCCAGCCTGTGCCCACAGCAAAGTCTGTCCCCCAGAAGAAAAAAAACGAAGAGCGCTCGGCTTTCTCCGCTCAGAGTCGGAAACAGAGCCGAGAGCCTCCTGTCTGTTACGCGCCACGGTCTCCTCATCAATCTGGTCTTGGCTTCTGGTTTGAGATTGTTTACATCCAGTCAACCAAGTGAGGAACAGAAATCACCACCTTCTGAAATGGACACTGCCAATCAGGTGCGTAATTGAACCTAATGAAAGGTGGTTTTGACGCGGAGTTGTGCGTAATAATGCGCTAAATTGCCCAACGTGTCATTAATTGATAATAGAAACGAGAGCGCTGCTTTCCTCCCTCTGTGTCTCCTGCAGCTTGTATCCGTGGGGACGTTTCAGGTGCTGAAATTACCTCTGGGATTTATTAGGATTTTGGAATGGGTGAGTTGAACTTCCAATTGTTCTGCATTGAATAACTTCACTGTGCAATGTAAACACATGAATAAATCATATTATATAATATAACGTATATGATGTGATGAATATCTACGTGCTTGTCTTGATAAATTCCTGACCCTCTGTGGCGAAATTTAAAGTTCATCTCATCCGCTGGCTTTTGCGCGTAAATGTCGTTGTTAGTGCGCCTGCACACGGTGAGGGCGCCTGATTCCCAAAACCAGCTTCACCATGAGGGAATGGCTCAAGTTTATGTAAGGATCCACAGCTCCCTGGGAACTAGATGGCACTGGAAACCCGCTATGAAGCGTTTCAATTGTGGGTATTTTGGATGCGTTAATGCGCCAAACCCCCTTCGTTTTGTGTGCCAGTCCACCAAGAATATTGTCCTAGTTTCCCCCGAGTGAAATGATATATAAGGGGGAAGAACTGTGAGAACGGGGTGTCCTCGCTCTGACTGAATCAAAGCTTTACTACCTCTGTCTGTGTGGGGGACGTCTGTGGACTCTCGTGTTTATTGTACAGTGCAGAGACGCCTGAGCAGAAAAAGAGATAAGCGATTTTCTTTGATGTGAGTTTAGAGAAATTAGCCATTGAGGGTATTCGGTTTTATGTGTGTGTGTGTGTGTGTGTGTGTGTGTGTGTGTGTGTGTGTGTGAGTGTGCTTGTCTCCTTCACTTTTATAAAAGCCATCAAATTTGCAGAGACTCTTCGCCCCAGAAAAAAAAGCAGATTTATTTTCTTTTGCATGCAAAGGGGAGTAAACCTTCTCCCTCAAACCCACTGTCATCAGACACGTGATCTTTTAGCTGAGATGGGGCAGATGTCTGAAGGTGAGGTGAGCTCCCGAGTGCATCTGTTTTGTGTGTATGACCAGATTTGCTGTGATATTTGTGGGTCAGAGCCAAAGAAGAAAGCGGACGATCCAGAGCACCATCTGTATGATGTAGATAACACTCGGTCATAGCTCCCTCTGTGTGTCTTCATGTTGTGTGCGTGTGTGTGTGTGTGGCAGAGGGCAGCATGTCTGATTGTATGAGCATGACTGAACACTGTCCTGTGACATCCAGTGACATACTGATCCACCAATCACCTGACAGAGCTCACTAAGGTGCAGGGCCATTTCAAGAAAAAGAGTTGCAGTATTCCTGCCTGGATGATCCTGCAATGACAATAAAAATATATGTTAGAATGTAATTTTAATACTTTAGCATTGCAACCATTCACACAAGCTGAAGTAAAAAGACATGTATTTATACTTAACTTTAAAGGTAATCAGTCTGACATTGGATGGACGTTAACATGGACACCATTATTCTTATAGTGAGAAAATAAGACTGCCATGAACGTTTTGTCATTACCATAACCGGAATAAGATCATACTCACAATAAGTTATTACCTAATTAAGACACATGGACTTTTCCAACACTTCCAACACATTATATGTATACTATACATCTTAATCACATTATAACATCATATTGGAGTTTTCACAGGTTTTTCAACATTGACCTCGCGGCCAGGCGTTTGAGTGTAAACAAGTTGTAGGACTTAATATTAATGTGGAAAAAATCCAACTAAGCTGAGAGTATGGGAATATGAATGGAATATTCTATTAGCAGCTCATCAAAAGCATCATAATAATATCTTATTAAATATATCAAGCAAATATATACAAACAACAGGGGTGTTCCAGACTCCCACAGAGGCCAATCCTTTGAGCTGAATGATTCCAGGGTTAATGCAGCCGAAGTACTCGCTCAGTGGGGCAGGGAAACATAGACAGGCAGGTGATGCTGAGCGGAGGAGAAACAGTGGTTATGGGCAAGGAAGGCAAAATAACAAGGGTTTTCCAAGATACAGACTAGACATCAGGAGAACTCTTCAGTATGTAGGTGTGTGTTTGATTGACAAGTGAGTTTACTTCCAAGAATCAGTCAAAAAAATGTTTCACAATCAATCGTAACTATTTGGAGATTATAGGCACTGAGATTTCATTTTTTAAGTTTTGCGTCTGTGTACTTTTCCGGACATTATCCTTCTGAATTCTCACACTGGCTCATTGAAACATTCTCTGGACATTTTACTGAGGGGCTGGCAGGAAAAGTCCAGAGCATCTGCCTCGGACATTTGCGTGCTAACACACACCCCCTCCGGAGGATTTCAGGAAAAAGTCCAGACTTCAGTGTTTCAGTCTGAAAGCATCGTATATAATGATGTGTTCGATAGTCTCACATAATATCACATTGACCTACAATGTATCCATATATTAATCAATTGATCCCTGTTTATTTTTAAGATAAACATTCAAACAGCCTGAGATACATGCAGCCATGAAAACACTGTATTGTGGGTTTATAACAATCATGCTTCATTACCTAAAGGCCTGCAGTGAATCTCTTTCCACATTACATCACCAGCAAAGAAAAACACATGTCTGTCCTTGTGGTTTGTTTACACAGCTCCGAGCACGAAAGGCTTTTGTTCCGGCGACGATTGACATTTACCTTGCTAATAACAATGAACCCTCGTCTGTGAGGCTGACTGGTCATGTGATCGAACATGGAAGAAAAAGGTTTTTTTAACTTTGGTTAGGATGTTGCAGGAGACGAGTGGGTTTTTTAGAGCGTCAGTCAGGACTGAGCCTGAAGATGGACAAGGCAATTTCATAATCAACTATGTCTGCAGGAGATTCTCTCCGAGGGTTCTATGTCTCTCTCTCTCTCTCTCTCTCGATCTCTCCCTGTGTGTGTCTGTGTGTGTGTGTGTATGCAGTTCTTGCCCCGTTTGGCACACTGTCAGTGGCTGGCATATTCTGCTCCAAACAGCTGTAAGGGCTCCTCCTCTCCACCATGGACCAACTCATGCAGAAGCTGTCCTTTGAGATGCGCCCAAACTCTTCACTGCAGTGTGCGAGCGTGCATGTGTTTGTTTTTCTTTGTGTGTGTGTGTGTGTGTTTGAGAAATGATGGAAGGAGAGAGAGAGAGAGAGAGAGAGAGAGAGAGAGCAAAAATTGTTCAGTTGATTGAGCACATGATGCAGATAGTATACATGCATTTGTTATGCACTGAAGCATTGTCGTGTAAATTAGCAAGTACTGTATCGACTCTGTGGCTTCCTGTACTACACTCAGACTGATGAGTCACAACCAATGAGTCTGACTTGAGTCTGACTCTCATCCCAAACTCACGACTGACCCACTGTCTTATGATGTCATCCTCAGTACCTACTGTACTCCGCTTTAGTTTGCTCGGTTTGGGCAGAGGGTTTGTTTGTGTGTGTGCCAGATGAACCTGTACAACAATAGAAGGTCATTTGTCACAAGGGTTTTCAACACAGTTTGGACCTGAGTTGGTTTGCAAAGACCATGTTTAAATTATGCAGGTCGGATTCGATTAATACAACCTGACAGCCAACGCTGAAGGTTGCTTTCTCTGGATTAAATGACCATTATAAATTGATTAAATCAACCTTAGATTATTAAAAGTCAGTATCAGCCGCACTGAAACTTTGCTGGTTGATGTTCTCTCTCCCTGCAACTGACTGTACCACTGTTAAATCATTAAGAATGGTTTTAAGTTCCACAGAAGAGCAGCTCTTCCTAAGATAAATCATCAGCCGATCACAACACACAATTCACAATGTTTTTGTTTTTGTTCGATGTGCTGTGTTATAATGGCATTGTATACAGTAAATATGTGAGACCTATTACTAATATATTTTTCTCATTAGCACAGACATCTTTTGTTTTTTAAAAAGCAAATGCACATTGGGCATGGAACCCTAATTTTCAAATGTTACACAAAATGAATATCAGATGAAATCGATTTTTGATCCAGTGCTATTTGTTAAATTAGATGTACGTCTTCTTATGTCTTCTAAGAAAAAAACAATCTCTCTCTCTTTCTCTGGCACATTTTGTGTTTCTGTTATGGACCTATCCCCTTGGTAATGTGCTACAAGGAGTTTTCACAAAGGGTTGCACAATATTCACAATAATGGTAATGCAGAGGGCTAGGCACACAAACACACACACATAGACACACACACACAGACAGACACACACACACACACAGCAAAGTAAAATAAATAAAAGGAGGGAGATGCAGAGAGCTGCTGACAGCAATCGCAAGGCACTTGTCAGGTCAATAATCTGAAATAACTCTCTTTTTGACAAGAGGGCTGATGCTTGAGGAAAAAAACTACACCTCTTAAATTATTATTCAAAAGATGGCATCAAAGCTTCGACTGTTCATTAAAAAAAAAATCTCTGACCACCTGTGTCAGGCAGGTGACTGTGAGCATGGACTTTTATATACACTTAATCAGTAGACAGCATTTGTGTGGGTTTCCTCTGGGTACTCAGCTTCCTCTCATTGTCAAAAGACTTGCAGATTGGGGTGAGGTTAATTGGACCCTCTAAATTGACCATAAACGTAAGTATGAATGCTTTTTCTCTTGTAATGTTATGATGTTAAAATACGCTTGATTGGGTTGGTTGCATATCAGGAATGAGTTGTAGCTGATGAACACTTTCGATGTGACGTGGCCTTTCCTGAACCATCAGTTCAGACCTGGACCTCTATCTCCCTCTGAACCCTGAGATGATTGTCCTCCATTTGTGACTCAGACAGGGAAAAGGTTAGCCTGTCTATTCCTGTAGGTGGACATGTCTGATCAAATAAGACAACACGCATACACACACAAACACACACAGACTGATACGCACACGCATGGCTGCAGGGCCGGCCCAAGCCTTTCGGGGGCCCTAAGCAGAATTTGATATTGGGGCCCCCCCTCCCACTAGCGGAGTCATTTGCGCTCGACGATTATTGACAAAAATGTCACACTACAATGATTTGAAAATGAATTAATTGACATTATCAATTGTATTAATACTGAATTACGTAGATGTGATTTCCTGTATTTTTTATATGGCCAGCTGGAGAAGGGAAATACCTAAATTTAAGCATATTCATAGCATTTTGCTTTTTGACTTATTGAGATGGTGACTTAGGCTTGGGCTTCAGTGCCCCTTGACCTCTTGGGCCTGGAAGGCTCATTCAGTTGCTCTCATGCCAAAAATATTCTAGACTTTTGTCCCTTGATAGACCCCTGTATTATTATAGTCATTATTTACACCAAAACAGTCACCTTTTAACCTTAGAGGGCACTTAGATCACAGATTTATTTTAAACTTTCATATTCAAAGTAAAGCATCAAGTGTGGTTTACTGAAGTTAAATTGTAAAATAATTAAATACAACAGCATTTGTATTTTATTTTAAAGTATCAGTTTAATAAAACAGATCTTTCAACAGATTTGTAAATGTGCAATCTTAAACTGAAATCAAAATACACAAACATTAGTATTATCAAAAATAACATTAAAAAATAAAAAATAAATAATGATAGTGCCTCTGTATTCCAAACAAACGATCACAAACATATTAAATAAATAATTTGCAACTGTGCAAATGCGTATTAAGTTAGCAATTTCCAATTACAAAATAAAACCAAAATAGACAAGCATGAATATAATAAAAAATAGAACGTTACATAGATACATAGATTAAATAATGAAAGTGACTCAGTATTCAATTAACCTTTTAAACCCCATTAACTAATTGTCGACACGTATAATGGTAATGAAAGCTTCGACCATTAGATTTTTTGGGGAAGGTGAAGGTGTCACTAATTTGCACTGGCCCTCTTCTTACCAGATCAGTCCTTTCTGAGTCAGACAGGAATGCTGACCATTCAGCTGGGTCAGTTGGAGGAGCTGTTGATCCACCTTGATAGCTGGTGCTTGTTGAGGGAGTGTATGGGACATCCATAGCAGTGGATGCTGCAGAAGGACCTGTAGGGACATTAGATACAAAAATAGAATCATAACATAACACAAGATATTTCACAGTTAAGTAAGGCAACATAAAACAAAAACTGTTAGATTAACTGACCTGTTATGCCGGCAGAGGTTGAAGTCGGTGTATCAGTGACTGTCAATGCTGGTAACTGTTCCTCAATGGGTAAAAGTTCTTCCTCACTTTCAGGTGACTGTAAGTCTGCTGGGGGTGAACCTGCAAAGATAAAATAAATAAATCAACAAATAAAAAAAATGTAATTATTTTTTTTTAAATGTGTCATGTCATATTAAAAGACTATGTAGCCATTTGCCATCAAGAAAAACCTCACCTGCTGTATCATCAGCTGTGGAGGCACTGACACTTGATGACAAATCGGGGGCAGGTACAGTTGGTTGTGCTCCAAAATACTTCAACAGTGTTCCTGAAAAAATAACATTGCAAAAGTGCATAGTTGATAGTGAGTTTAAGAAAAATTAGTTTATTTTGCCATCATTACTTTCACTCATCAACAAACAATTCCACACCTAACCATTCCTATTCTAGTGAGGCAAAATAAGGCACAGCCTAATTGCAGTGTGGTGAACACTTAACATCCTAAATATAATATTAATACAATATAAGTATATTTTTATCACAGACGTCTCCTCACTTCAACATGGTGTTTTCTCATAAAGACCAATAGGCCATCTCTCAACAAAGATCTTAGAGCAGAGCGCACATTGTGCTCCATCTTTGGCTGAGATGTCACTTTTACTAACGTGCACAAGCACAGCAATGCTAGCTTGCATCCCTTACACCTAGAAGGTTAAGTTCACCTTTGGCTGTTTCCTCCAATATAAACCGATATCTCACGGACTAAGACTCTGCACTTAGTCGCTGTCAGACTCACCACTATGTCACATTTATAAAACAGTACTGTTTTCATGTAGCTAGCTACTAGTGCTAATGTCCACCTCAGTCAGCGAGCTAACGTTAGATTAAGCCTGGCAAGAGCTAGCAGTACATGTTTGATTACACATCCTAAACACTGCCAATATCGTTGACATATACACCTAGATAAATGTATATTAATGAGATACATACACTGTTGATGAATATAGCTCATGTGATGTCAAATATAAGATGACATTAACTCGCTAGCTAGCTGGCTAACTCCTATGATAGCTTGAGCTGCTCCTCCCTCAAATGAGTTCAACACATATTTTAAATAATCATGCAATCATACCTTTATCTTGCTCTTTTTTCTCATCTTCTGTCCTTTTCTTTTTCCGTTTTTGGGCACCAGAGAGATACGTCCTTTTAGATGACATGCTTATATATGTCCCTTCCAACTTAACCTTGAGTATTATGCAGTGTCTGTCTATGACCGCGAATTATCTGTCAGCAGATTGAGCACGCAGTTGATATGCATGACTTGTACGCTGGCAGATATATTGATCGTAAAATCAGAATTTTCTTGTATAGATGTATTCTTTATTTCATTCAATCAGGTCACTTGTTTAAGTTATTTAATATTATTATTATTTTAAATTATTTTTAATTATAATTTTTTTTTCCGATAGGGGGCCCCCTGGCGGTCAGGAGGCCCCAAGCGCCCGCTTGTATCGCTTATGCCTCGGGCCGGGCCTGCATGGCTGCAAGCACAGTGCATAGGAGAGAACAGGCGTTGAGAGGCTAAGTGTACATGGACAAGAGCATGTAGAACAAAAACCATAAAGGGGAAGCCTTGGACAAAGTCAGCCGTATTGGTTGAACTGTACTGAACATACTTGATATTCCCTTTACGAAGCGAGTTAGGATCTGACATAATAGTCTCAAAATGTAGATTCTTGCACAGAATTATAGTCATAGCATAAGTCAATCACCTCATGGAAACACCCACGCACACATGTTGGGATAGAGTTAAATTTCCATTGGGTGTACCTAGTTTTTTAAGTGAGGTGTCTATCCCTGAGCGGGCTCCAGCTGTATCCCCTGATTTTGCAGCCATGCAAACCCCATGGGGGGAATAGGAGCACTAAGAAGGGACACTGTCACAAAAATACATGGAGATTTGTTCTACTTGCTAGTGGTCAGTCAGGCTTACAGAGCGAGAGAAGCAGAGAGAGAGGGAAATATGAATTTGGGCTGCACCAGGCAAAAAGTGCTCCTTGTACAGGGAGGGATTAGCCACTGCTAAATGAGCTGCTGATTTTAGCTCTCACATGAAGGCTCCAGGATGTCACCTCTTTGTGTGAAGACGTGGGATTTTCAGCCAAGATCAATATCACTGAAGTACTGTATCCCCAGATCAGTGTCTGATCTTGCATTTTCTAAATCCTGTGTGTATGTGTGTTTAATGCTTCTGCTTCTGCCTGGGTGGAGAGAGCGAGATATTTTATACTCCATGTTCACATACATACACACACACACACACACACACACACACACACACACACACACACACAGAGCTCACACTCTCATCTCAGTCCTTGAACACTCAAACACACACATGTAGTGTTTAGCAGCACAGTCAGGGTCCACTGTACGTTCCATTTTTTTAGATCCATATTGTTTTTAATGAGTCTCGTCATTGTGGCCCTTTCGCCTATAGGTCATGATCAATTTGAGCTCACAAACGTGTCATAGCGATTCAGAAAATGCATAACCCGTTCAAACACCTAAACAAAATGTTTTCTGAGTTATCTGATTCTGTCAGATCAAACTCTGGCCGCCTGGACCAACTGCTGCTAACAACTGTGCTGGAATCTACTTCTGGGGAAACTTGTTAGCTAACAAAGCCAGCTGCCTGTTCCTCTGTGGTAAACAAAACATTCATCACTTAAAATTGTATTGTGACTGTATATATTTCACAAATAAGCAGATATATTAGAAGTGTCCTGTAAGACTTTTATTGATTGTTATTGGGCTGGTTGCCAATGTTACCACTTGGAGCACATGGCCAATTATCGCAGCTTATATATATTTGTCTCTACAATAGAGGTAGCAAGTGCAAAGTAAGGAAGAACATTCTTGGAAAGAACTATAGCACACAAAGAAATGGACAGGGACAAAGACATGATCACCTTGGCAGAAGTAATGAAAAATTATTTAAATGGTTTGTATTTATGTAACACTTGTGTTTCTTCATCTTGAGGACCACTCACAACACAGTTTTAACATTCACTCTTTCACCCGTCAATCTCTCCGAACAGTCGTCAGGCAAGTTGGGGCTCAGTATCTTGCCCTAGGGTAATTCAGCATGGGGAATGGGAGAGACTGGGATTGAACCGTCGACCCTCCGGTTAGTGAACGACTCGCTCTGCCTTCTGAGCCTTGTTAGAAAATATCAGAAAATTGATTTAAAAATGTTGACATTGTTGTGACTGCAACGAAAAAACTTGGACATACTTAGTAGTTTGGTTGTACAGTTCGCAGGATAAGCACTTTGAAAGACATACGCCTCCCTTCTCAATATGTTTCATGTTTCATCCGTCTCTTATTTTCTGTCTTCAAAAAGAGTGTCCTAGATTTTTCCCTCTCTCTCAGTCAGAGAGGGGCTGATCATCTGAGGCCCTTTTCTCCCCCTGAGGAAGCCACTTGACACTGCAAGGACTCCTATCGACTTGAATAGACCAGGTGGACGGTGTACGTGTGTGTCTGTGCGTGTGTGCGTGCATGTGTGTGTCCTTGTGTGTGTGCGTGTGGCCGTGCATGTGCGTGCACTTGCGAGGAGGTTTTACAGAAATGTCAAGTGCAGCTCATCAGTGAATGCACCTTTTAGCTCATCTGCCAGTTGGCGTGATCCTCGCCTCCTCACTCGCTGCTCTACCTCGGTCGCTTTCCTCTTCTCTTATCACGTCCTCTTGTTCAAACAGCTCCTCGATTTTGTCTTGTTAGTTTGAATATTTTACTGACTTATATTGCTCATTCCGCAGATCCAGGCATCCTCCTGATCTTATCAGTCATGTCTTCACTACCAGCTGTGAATGCAAACCTTTATGGCAAGCCGATTGAGTATTTATTCCATATCCTTGATATCAAGTTTTAGTCCCCTCCACTAGTTCGGTCATTGTCAGCACTAGTTGGACATTTGGTTGCACTAGTTCGGCATTTTACTGAACTAGTTGAACAAAAAATCGTACTAGTCACTCTGTTTCAGCAACTAGTGGCACTTTTGTTCAACTAGTTAAACAGAAACCTTACTAGTAACACTGTATGCCGCACTAGTAGAGCCAAAGTCTCTACTAGTGGGCTTTTTGCTGCACTAGTGGCCCTTTGGACCGAACTAGTAATGCTGAAAGTGTTACTAGCTTACTAGTGAGCTGTAAAAGCTCTGACATGTAAGCTAGTCAAACATGGATTCAGCTTACTAGTAAACTAGTGGCCTCCAATTTTCTGCACTAGTAAACTAGTGGGAGCCCAAATGCACACTAGTAAACTAGTGCAGCCAAAAAAACCACTAGTTTACTAGTAAAAAGCCTATTTTGACCTTACTAGCAAACTAGTAAGGTGCAAAATGTGTACTAGTAAACTAGTAGGGTCAGAAAAACCACTAGTTTACTAGTAAACACCTATTTTGCACCTTACTAGCAAACTAGGAGGGTGCAAAATGTTTACTAGTAAGCTAGTGGGCTTGAAATGGGCACAAGTTTACTAGTTGCAGTGTTTTGTGACCTTACTAGCAAACTAGTCAGGCTGAAAGGGCTTACTAGTAAGCTAGTGGCAGCCAAAATGCCCCTAGCTTACTAGTGGCACTTCTGGACACACATGCTAATGAGGGGATTCAATTTGAAGCTTCCTATTGGCTCTCCAGCAAGAGCTCCAGCCAGCAAAATATTAACCCTATAAAGCCTGGTGAGGTTTCACTGCGGTGAACTGCAGCTCCTTGCTTACTATCCAAACAGAATAAACACGTACATGTGTGTGTGCATCAGATTCATTATCGTTTTTGAACAACAATGAAACAAAGGTAAAAATATTTAATCTATTAGGTGACAGGGTTTTCAGTCCGTGAATCCAATAGTGTTCCCTCCTCTCGCTGGAAAGTGAAACATCCAAGCTTCCTCCTCTTGAGAGGAGCGATAGCGTCTCAATCCCGATATGAATTACTGGCATTTCAGCAGCAGCACAAACTGCACTGAAATGATCATCACTAAACACATTAAGTGTTAGGGTTGCCACCATTGACGGTTGAAAAACCGGGAAGCGATATCCTGGTTTCACGGAGGAATAACACATGCAGGAGTGGAAGTTTTTCACTTTATTGGGCACGCTCCAGTCATTTCATAATAAAGCATATACTTCAGTATAAGGGTACATATTAACAGAAGCCTAAAAACAGGTCTACAATATAGCCCCCTCCTCCATTAATGTTTTGATATTTTCGAGAGTTGTATAATCTCAGGACTCGGGAGCCTCGGGAGTGGCCAGTAGTCCAACCCTGTCTCTTTGAAAACCCCACATCAGTAAAGTCCATTTCAGTAAGCTGAATCCATGTTTGACTAGCTTACATGTCAGAGCTTTTACAGCTCACTAGTAAGCTAGTAACACTTTCAGCATTACTAGTTCGGTCCAAAGGGCCACTAGTGCAGCAAAAAGCCCACTAGTAGAGACTTTGGCTCTACTAGTGCGGCATACAGTGTTACTAGTAAGGTTTCTGTTTAACTAGTTGAACAAAAGTGCCACTAGTTGCTGAAAAAGAGTGACTAGTAAGATTTTTTGTTCAACTAGTTCAGTAAAATACCGAACTAGTGCGACCAAATGTCCAACTAGTGCTGACAGTGACCAAACTAGTGGAGGGGACTGATACTTGATATCAAGGATATGGAATAAATACTCAATCGGCTTGCCATAAACCTTAGTATTCATGCATCATTAGTAACAGGGCCACCTCATCGTTGGTCCAAAATAGGATATCCCTACTCTTACTTTGTAGAATTTTCTGTACTCAAGAAACTGACAAGACAAAGTGCACACAGATGCACTGAGTAATTGTATGTGAATTGCTGAATAGCGAGAGCTTTGATTTGATATCAAGACTTGAAAAAAAGCTATACATATATACAGACTATTTACCATTTTACAATATCGCAATCACGCACATGCCCAATGTAAATGAATGGTGATGTGATGTACAGTTTCAAATATGTTGTCCTGGACGGGGATTATTACTGATGCAGAGTTAAAGGGCTGATGTGGAGATTGTTTTAGTTTTAAAATGGAGTCAGACAGTACATCTGGTTGCTGGTGATCAAGTCAGAAGAGCCTCCAGCTTCATCTTAGACAGAATCTTTGCAATGTTATCCACAGCCACTACACGTATAGCACAAGTTGAACTGTTACATATGTGGCTGAAGTGCAAATATGCCTTGGATGCAAACTTTGATCTCACATGAGCACCTAGCTCCTCAATGTTTGTTGGAGAAGACGGCAAACAGGGAGATGTTTCAGAGCTTTCTTTGTGCTGCAGACGGTTTTCATTCCTCTACTCTGGCATTTCTCCCTGTATCTGCCCCCTCTTTTTGCCTTCCATCCCTCTCTCCCTCTGTATCTCTTGTTCCCCGAGGAGCCCAGCTGGGAGAGGCAGATAAACACACAGGGGCGTGGGGCTTAGCACCCACCCTCCTTCCACGATGCCGCGCTCGCTCCTGTTCAAACGCCTTAGCTAGAAGTGAGAGGGGCTAAACCCGAAACGAAAATCACAGGGAGAGGAGGCAGCTGCGAGAGGGAGGGAGGGAGAGAGAGAGAGAGAGAGAGAGAGAGAGAGAGAGAGAGAGAGAGAGAGAGAGGGTTATCTGAGACTGTTTGTGATAATTAGAAGGGAGTATTTATTCTGGTCACTTTTCTTCTACCATTTCTTTGTTGAGATACGCACATGCTACAGTGTGCACGCATAGTGAGCTGCATGTGATTCAGCTGCATACTTGAATTTGTTAAGCGTGCGTGTGTGTAGCACCCCTCTGTGTGTTTGTTTGTGACCTATCACTAACAAACACTCCACTGAGGATTTCCCTGCAGATGTTCCAGCTGTTCACAATGACAGCCACAGATAAGCTTTAATCAACCTCCACCTGAGGCCCGAGGCTGCAGGAAGCATGTGGGAATTGGAGTTATTGGTTTATTTACAGCATTATGCTTTGAGCTATTCGTTAACCCAAACCATCTTTGTTTTATTTTTTGTACTGCTATTGTCTCTTTGTACCACTGACAGGAGATAACACTTGAGCGTTGTTGTTCAGTTGTTCATTGACAATAGACACTTGAATCTGAATCATCTTGTATTTGACAATAACGCCCTTGTGAGCAGTCACAGGTTCAACATATGAGAATTAGAGCAGAGTTAGGACAATAGACAGTGGTACCTTTTCATATCTCTCTTTGCTCGGGTGCAACACTTGTGATTGTTCGATTTAAGGTCGTCTCCCTTCACTGTGCTATAGTAATCTATTTTCAAAAACTGTGAATAGAGTGTCAGCTTGTTTTGAAGGTTGCAAATATCAGAAAATAACTAGCAGCCACTGCACTTGAATCTGACACACATGGACTGATAGTCTGATAGTGTCTCTCAAATTGTGGCCCCTGATGAGTTCCTCTTACAAGAGGATTTTGCAATACAAATGAAAATAATTAACAGGGCAGGATTTTTCCTGTAATTTACTGAGGTTCAGGAGAAAAACTACTGATGTGTTGCCTTAGATTTATGTATTGTTCAAATAATTTTTATAATCACTTATATCAAATTCACTTTTATAATCATGACTCCAAAGTGCATTACATTCGTGGTAAGAATCAACCGCCACACTATGTACCAGAGAGTGAGAGATGATTAAATCAAGGATCACACAGAAAAACAAGAGTGAGACCACTGCATATGAAAATAATAATAATGCAGATGATAAATAAATCTTGTATAATTGTATTATGAGAGGGCTACACTAGCTGAGTGTATAATACATGGTCACCATGATGGAAATATCAGCATCCAGTTTACATCACAAGTAGCAGCTGTATCTCATGTTTACCAGTGTTATACAACACTGACACATTGATCTGTGGTGTATCAGTGTTACATTCTCTATGCCATGAGTTGTGGTTCTTGTGCTGCCTCACATTTGTGATGAATCTTAATCAAACACCTCAGAGACTGTGAATGTAGACACTTGCATGAGACGGGCATGCTCACACTGTTATCTGTTCGCACTTCAAGAACATGCTCGACACACATCTCTCAGGATGCGTGTGGGTACAGCTGCACGATCTCATTGCGCCCTCTTGAGGCCGAGGGGCGCTTTGAGACTGAAGACAAATGTCCCCTCCAGCTGCTGGCAAGCTGCGCATCCAGCTGCCTGTAGTAGGGGAGAGGGGAGGCTCATGCTAACCATGCGTCAGGTCAGATTATGGTGATCATGCTTGTGAGAACTCTTGAGGCAAGAGTGGCTTTATATGGAAAACTGGGCTGAGAGAGAGAGAGAGAGAGAGAGAGAGAGAGAGAGAGAGAAGGTTAGGGTAGAATAGAATATGCACTTTTATTAAGTTAAAGATATTTGAAAGAATAGTATGATAACAATGCTTATCAATGGTACATTTAATTTATCTGATTTAAATTAACTTTTCCATTTCATGCTATTTCATACTTAAATTCCATCACATTTCCGAAAGAAATGATGAATCACTGCATTCTTTTATAGTTACCAATTTGACAAAGCATGTTGTGACCTTATAAAAATAATGAAAATTATTCATTGTTGAAAACTAAACCACTCAACATTTTATTCATGGTTATATTTGTATGTTCTTATGCGACTGTTTCCTTCTTTTCCAAATAATCTCAGAATATATAGATGTCACTTCAAGGCCTCTATCATTTCAATTCATATTTACCATAATAAATGAAGTATATTTTTGTCCCGTTTTCAAGTGTCTTGTACAAGAAGCCAGTGAGCTATTACTTAGTGCTCATATGTGAACAGGATATTTAGTGAAAAGTGGTCCAAGCTGCACATAGTCCAGTCTCAGCCTCCACTCTGTTTAGTTTTTGTGTCACTGTCAACATATTTGAGTTATTTATTTTTCAGTTATACTGTAGTTGACGCCCCTTATTTTTTTTCTTTTCTGTCCATCTTTCATATTTTCCCCTGTATTTCCTTCTCTCTCACCTCATGATAATCAAAAAGGTGGCAGAAACAGCAAGGACTGAAGGGACATGAGATTAGCAGAAGTAAACATTATACTAGTCACACACAGACAGAGACACACACACACACACACACACACACACAGTGTATCCTCGGGCTGTCTCTCCCAATTTGTGTTTTTCGTAATCAGAATACTTCTGGGATCCCTTTAGCATTTACAAGCTGGATTAAACTCTACACTCTAACCCTCTATTATGTGTACAGTTATATTTGCTCCACTTTGTTCACATGTTTTTTGTGTGTCTTATGTAGAGCTACATTAATTATTCAAAATGTTCTGTTTTTGATATTAACCGACACTACAAATATTTACAATGTATAATAAAAGCTAAACTGTGAGGTCCAACTAGGTAAAGACTGCGTTTTATTGTGTGTTTGTGTCATTATAATGCCTAGTATATATTGGTTTGTGAAGTCCTATGTGACAGCGAAGGGAGCACAAACTGAAACTTTATAGACTCCTCTTGTCCTCATTCAGCTCTGCCCACACGCTCCCTTCTGCTTTTGCCATGTGCTGATGTGGCCAGAACACTATCAGTTGGTGTTAAAATTGGCTTAGCAGCAGAGAAATTGTTGAGATGGCCAAGAGCAAAGTTTTTAAATGGTGTGACTGCTGATCCTCGCTGTTTGCCACTCTAGTTACAATTTGAACGCTGCCTGTGTCTCTATTTTGAGGTGTCCAACACTTCATGCATTGGATATAGATGTTTAAATCTATATTTATGCATTGATATAGATACACTTTTTAGCTCAGCTATGCAACGTGTTTAGCCTCTTACTTATCATTAAGTTCAGTTTGGGCCAGAACCTTTACTGTGGGCAGCAAGAAGGTTCCATGTTTCAGTCGGTGTATTTGTTTGGAGTTGTTGTATGTTGCATGTTCTACCCGTGTTTGCAGACAAATGCTTGCAAATGTTTTCTCGTCTCTGTGTGTTGGCCCTAAGATATGTTGTCCAACCTGTGCCCGCCTTGCAATATGTCCACTGGTTTTGGCCAACCCCTCAAACCCTCAACCCACAAAGGTTAAGTGGTTGTGGACAGATGAAAAACTGTTCTGGTTCACTCCCTCCGTCATGACTGATGCTGCAGCAGGAGGCAGCGGCTTTTCGGCTGACCTGTCCAAAGCAGCAGCAGGAATACAAAGTCAGCTTCTAGCTTGTGAACATGGTGAGACATTCAGCAACTGAGGGAGGTGGTGAAGAGCAAGATAGAGCTAAACGTCAAGTGAATATTTATTTTTTTTTGGTTGGGCTGCAGGTCTTCAGTAATCCAGTTTAAATTTTTCATTATTTCATAGTTAGGATTTTTGTCTAACGGTAGATTAGGGAGATTTTTTACCTTCTTTTGTTCGTTTTGGCTTGAGATCTCCAACTCATTTGGTTTCTTGATATACTTGATTAGAAATTATACTTGTTTTGGAAAAAAAAATTGTTCATGGTACTTGCTGTATTCATTCCTCTGGTTCAGCCATTGTTCTTGTTTAAGAGGGCCTTTACATTATGGATATACTGTATGTGTCTCTAGTAAAATACTCATAGGATAAATGAACTGAGTGGTAATCACATTAAGAAAAATCTCAATCTGAGTAGTTTGTTGGCCTGTTGTCCTCCTAATGAGTCAGGTCAATATCTGCTCTGAAAATCTCTAAGATGAGAGCCAGCACTGTGCTCATGCCCTGAACAATAGTGTCAGTAGAGCTGATGCTCTGGTCTGAAGGAGCTCATTGTGTGTAGCACCTGATCGTGAGTGGTTGTGTTTGAATAAGTGTACACGGAAAGTTGATGTTTTGTAAGGATAATGTGACAGTATAACTATTCTCTGCATCAAGTCTTCTATCTTATCAGTTCCAGTTGTACTGTAGCAGTAATCTGATTTTTCCTGTATTATTTTGTGCAGCTTTTTGCCATTTTTGCTTTTGCCACATGTGGGGGCTACTCTGGGCAGCTGCGGGTTAGTGTGGACTGCATGGAGAAGGCCAGCAGCAACCTCAGCATCGCCATCGACTTTGCTTATCCCTTCAGGTGAGTGGGCTTCATTTGTCTTGTCAGTGTTCAATTTCTTTTTTGCCTGCACAACAAATGTGTTGTTGTTGATTGAGCTTTCTTGGACATAAATACTAAATTATTGTTTGCAACATCAAATAATCTTTTTTAACTTCTACACTTGAATAAATATTAATGGCGCAAGTATAGCAAATATAACTGAAAGCAATATGGTGACTTCCAGATTGGTAGTCAACATGTAGGAAGTTACGTTTTTTTCTGAATTGGGAAAAAGTGACTCTTTAATTTAACATCTATTCCATTCAGCTCCCTGAAGTTGGATTAGGAAACAGAATTGCAATGGAAGCAATTCCCTTTTTGTGCATTTGTAAAGAGGTTACCGACTGGTGAGAGATCTCAGCTGAGTTTTCAGGAGAGAAGTGCCTGAAAATTAAGACTTTTGACACGCTGTGGTTGTTGAGTCAGATAAAACATTTTTACTTTCCAGTGTTGAAATGTGTTGATATTTCTGATGAGGATAAACTTAAAGAACACTTTGGGTAAAACATATAATGGTACACCATTTTTAATATGAGCTGAAATTGACCCCTTTAAGTTTCTCTGTGTTGGCCAGGTTGTACCAGGTGTCCTTCGAAGCGCCTGTGTGTGAGGGCATGAGGAGGGAACTCGTGTTCCTCAATGGAGACTATTCCTCCTCCGCAGAGTTCTTCGTCACCATTGCTGTCTTTGCCTTCCTGTATTCTCTGATGGCGACCATCGTATACATCTTCTTCAAGAATAAATACCATGAGAACAATCGAGCACCGCTCATTGTGAGTATACAATCGCCTCTGACCGGGGATCTTTTGACAAAGTGACTGTTAAAGGAATTGTTGCTGTTTTTCTCCTCCCTTGTCCTCGCCACCAGGACTTTGTCGTGACAGTGGTGTTCTCCTTCATGTGGCTGGTCAGTTCATCTGCTTGGGCAAAGGCTCTGTCTGATGTGAAACTGGCCACTGATCCAGATGAGGTGCAGCTCCTCATCACGGCCTGCAAAGACCAGACCAACAGGTGTGGCTCAGTGCACGGATCGCGCTGGTCTGGGCTCAACACCTCAGTGGTATGTTTACAGAATGTCAGCATGTGCATCCCAAACGCTTGGAATAAATGAGAGTCTGCATCACTGACTTTCATATTGCTCTTCCTTTTTCTGATTCTCTTCAGGTATTTGGGTTCCTCAACTTTGTTCTATGGGCTGGAAATATCTGGTTTGTCTTTAAGGAGACTGCTTGGCACAAGGGGGCTTCCAGGTTGGCACAAGGGGCGTCTGAGAAACAGGCCGGCACCTTTAACCAGGAGCCCTACAACCAGGGAGGCTTTGACCAGACGGGGAGCCATAACATCCAGGGAGATCTCGGCCAGCCATCTGAGTACAGCCAGGTGGGAGGTCCCACCTCGTACTCCAATCAAATGTAGCCGAGCCTTTTCGTTTCACAAGTGGCACTTCGGCATTATAAACCAGGGCAATCACGGGGTGAAAGGAGAGGATGAGAGTAGAGTAAACCTTCACTCTCCGCTCAGTTTGTTTAAAAAAAAAAAAAAAGATGGTCATCAAAAAGGTGTCAGAGGACGTCCACTGTGGATAGAGTAAAGTAATGTTAGGTATTGTACAAAATTATCAGACAACGTGTTTGGTCCTCTTTCAGAATTGTTGTTTGCTGAATGTTGTATTTTTTGTAGTTTGAAACACATTAGTGACACTTTCTGTCTCTGCTTGGTGATCTACATTCACTGTTTAGAGACTTTTTTAAACTGGTTTGCCCTCTGCGGTGGAGGGAAAAACTGCTCTGTGTTTGTAATACTTTTCAACTTTTCAAGTGCATGATGTTGTATGTGTGCTACTCTGAGAGTTTACAAATCCAGAAATCCCAGACTCATTCCTCTGGGTTTATTTTAATCTGCATTATGTTATTTTAATATAACTGGCTGTATTTTAATGATGGGTACATGTCAACACATCAATGTGGAGTTTCTAAAGCCATTATGGCAAAAATACACATTGCAATTGTGTTTCTGTTGCTATCGTTTAATTTAAATTGCATCTGCTTTCACATTGTAATTTTATTTGAAAAGAATGGTGTCGTCTTCAAGTGTTTACAACTGTTTACAAGTGGTCGCTTTCGCTACACATGTGACTATGACTTTTCTATGCTATCATCAACCTACTGTTAAATCATAGACATAAGTCGTACCTCTCTAAAGTATGTCTAGAGCTGTGTTCATTTACACGTTTAAAGCCCAGCCGAAAGGCACATCAGTACCACTGTGATAATCAAAGAATAGTGAGTAGTGGGCTCATCTGTATGTAGCTAATACGGAGCTACGTTGCTGTTTGTATAGATTTATATGACTTGTGCAATCCTGTTTATTGACCTAAGCATGTGTCTTGCATCACTGTTATAAAGAAGAGTGAATATGTATGTATGTATCAATAAAGATGCACATATTTGTCCATAATTAGTCTCCTCTATCTACTATGATCTTTTTGTTTTGAAGTCTGACCTTTGACCTGTTTGTTGCTGCAGAAACTGATGCTGCTTTTTCTGTCGGGCACAATGTGAAGTACAGAGTGCTCCCTCTGGTGGTCATCAGATACAGTAAATTACAGTATTTTAAAGAAACACTTTATGTACACAACCTTGTCAGTGTCCGAGGAACTCAGATTTGTTGTATCAGTTTAGCTGGGTCAGGTGAGGTGCTTTCATTTTGTACGATATGGGATGTGGAATAAAAGAGAGGGAGCTGAATGTGGATAGAAACTTACAAATGTTTCAAATGATCATATCCCATGATGTGCTGTGCAGCTTCATTTCTTCAGTAGACACTGTATTGGGAGCAGAGACACCCCATTCACATTCATGGAACTCGTGTCTTTGGAATTTTTCATCAGAGGGTTCCCCGTAAATACAGAAAAGTGTTTAAATTATAAAATATATCAATGTTTATTTGGTCAGAAGTTAATTTTTAAGAATTCTTTATTATTAATTTTCTATAAAAATAGATATTTCAATAACAGATATACACAGTTGGCAAAATAGAAACCTTATAGATTAGAATACACTATGCATTATTAAATTGAGGTAAGTCAAAACAACAAGTGCTATTGCAGGGCAGGTGGTCTCAGCCTCAAAACACAATGCAAACTGTAGGTAAATGACGATAAAGACACATATGACTGAGGATTAAAGACATACTCCTGCAAGTATGCCGCTCAATGTGGGCCTGAAATACAGTGATATTTAACAGCCTGGAACAATCCGCACAATGCGCTGCAGAGCGCGCCACATACCTGTACCGGAAACGGCAGCGGAAAGTGGGGAGAGGAGCTACCTCAATATATTTAACACCGGGTGAGATGCTTACACAACAGTGATTGGATAATTATTCACCTGATGCACACAAGAAAAAAAGTGCATTTCCTTGTTACCAGCCGGTCACATTTGCTAATTTCTCAATCATGTCCATTTAAGAAGCACAAGCTAGTGGAGCCCTTGGAGAAGCTCAAGGGAGAACATCGGCTCTCTTGACATAATGTGATGCAGATCTTCTGCCAAACTGATCAGCAGTGTATCTATTATCTCTGCTTTGTGGATGAAAATAAAGCTGCAACAGAAAGGACTGAGAGGCAGAGAGAGCTCGGGCTGAGGAGAAAAACAAACCAGCAGAGACTCCAGGACAGAGATAAAGATGTGAAGCTGCTTCAGCAGGAGGAGGAGGCCATCAATGGCAATGCTGATAAAGCAGTGGAGGACAGTGAGAAGATCTTCACTGAACTGAACCGTCTGGTGGAGAGAGAGAGAGAGAGAGAGAGAGAGAGAGAGAGAGAGAGAGAGAGAGAGAGAGAGAGAGAGAGAGACTGGCTTGTTTGAGAGAGGAAGGCTCCTTTGATGACATTGATGAGGAATCTAAACTAGAGGAGATCATAGCATAGGAACATCCATCCATGAATGAAATAACACAGGAAAGGAATATGAGTCATTTTGTCACAGGAGCGCAGTGACTCAATGTCAGACAGGGCAACCGAAGATGGACCTTGAGGCAGACCTCCGAAGTATGATGTCAGATAGGGAGTGGCAGGAAGTTATGGACACAGCCTTCAGGATGATGAAGGAATTGTTTGAAAACTCTCCCAACCCTCCCACTTCACTTGAGGAGATGGGTGTGGCCCTGGAGATGTTGGGGGAAACGTTTCCAGAGATACCAAACCCTTCAACTGCACCTTTACCTACTGTCCCTGCCACGACCCTTCGGTCTCAGAGATGTAGAGTTCCTGGGGAGGTAGCAGCTCCTATCAGCCTGGTGCAACCATTTAAGGCCCCTGCCGTACCATCATGTCTGCATCTCAACAACAAAGCTGTTGGATTGGTGTATGTATCGCACACATGAATTCAAATTAACACACAACTGTGAGCTTCTGTTTGCATGTTTAACCACACTTGTTTGGTCATCTAATGCAGTGGTCCCCAAACCCCGGGCAAAGAGTAAACAACTTACATTTTTTCTGTTTTATTTATTATCTGATTCTGAACAGTGTTTTATTTTGAAAATGACCGTATCTTCTCCGTTACGACTCATGCTTTACGCATGTCAAGACGCTTGTCTCGGTCACTTGACTTTTTCCACTTAACACAAACCCACACAGTATTTTTCTGACCCATTTGTCAACAAATCGGCCTTAAAAGTATGTTCTAGAAAAGAACTCTGCCGGTGTTCTGGATTAAAGTCATGGAAGAATACCCTGAGATTGCCACAACAGCACTAAAAACTCTGTTCCCATTTCCGACATCATATCTGTAGTGACATAGGTGGAATTTTTTTTAATTAACGAATTAATTCTTTATTTGAATATAAAAAAACTCTCCAAAGTGCACAGAAACGCAGTGTGTGCGTGACGGAGCTTTGGTATCCGTCCGTCTCCGTCTTGCTGGTAACTTACTACGCATAATTAATTTGAGGTCGCATATTAACAAATTCGTAAAATTCGTAAAATACAAAATATCTACCGATGTCACCAGAGGCTGTACCAGAGGGCCTCCGTAGTGAGGCTCTGTACCCACACCTTAAAGGCCGGTCCGTGGAAATATTGTCTGACATCCAACCGGTCGCACGCAAAAAAGGTTCGGGACCGCTGATCTAATGTATCTGTCTGATTGTGTTTATGTAGGAATACAGAGGCTGTTAATGGGACTCAAACCAATACTGCTCCTGATACTGCTGCTGATCCTCCTCCGAACATTTCACAGTAAGTCCGTCTGACAGGGTTCATCCTCTGTGGCAGAGATCTTTCAACTGGAAGACCAAAACAAAGCAAGGCTCATGACCCAGCTCACTTCATTGTACTTTTCTTACCCCACAGCTTTACAGAGTGGCAGTTCATTCTCTTGTTCTGTTTTCCCATATAAGGAGGATGCATGATCATGACTACAGTCAGCCATATATCAAGAAGCCATCCAACGCGTTCATGATCTTCAGGAAGGAGCAGAGTCCCGTTGTTGCGGCCGAGCTACAACAAGGTGACTCTGCCTCTGTGAACACCATCCTTGGACAGAGAGTAAGATTTAAATGTTTTCTGCCATCATTCATCAAGCAGCGTGTGTGACATCATTTAAAAACGTTCCTCCAGCTTCGATGCTTCACATCTTGACAAGTTTTGTTCTTCTGAATTTTTAACACTGGTTTAACAGTATTCACAAATTCACTATGGGATCTTTGTTTGGCTGTTAATAAGTTGTTATGTAGTTACATGTGTGTTGTGTGTCAACAGTGGAAGGCCCTGTCAAAAGACCAGCAGGCCAAATACTACAACCTAGCTGAGATGGAGAGGACACTCCATAATCAGCTGCACCCTGAGTGGTCATCCAGTGATAACTATGTATGTATGCTCACATACAACGCGTACATGTTCACATCATCACGCTAAATGATGCAACGATTCTTATCAGCTGATCAGTTGAAAAGTCTATTTGTTTGTGTTTCCGTCTAGGGGAAGAATAGGAAGCGGGGCAAGCGGGGGAAGAGGAATGTTCCCAACTGGACTAAATGACTGTATTTGCCATGGGACACTTCAACAGGGGACTTAGAGCCCTCCTCCCGTCACTGCATGTTGTCACCTGTCCTCCTCTCCAGATTCTTTTCTTTGCTTCATTAGGGCCCGAGCACCTCCGGTGGGAGGCCCTATTGTATTTTGAAGAACTTGTATTTCCCTTTTGGGGCTTTTTCAGGGCCTGGACATGATTAAAGGACTTAAGATTCTAGAGCCCCCTGATGGCAACAGGAAATGTCATTAGTCATTCATTTCAAGCTGTGTCAAAAGGGTGTCAAGACATTGATAATGAAGGCATAACATTACTGTGTATTTGTCATGTATTTGTATTTTATGGGCCAAACTAAAAATCCAAGTTCAGGTTAAGCAGATTTTTCTGAAAGATGGTTTCTGTTGACTCAGGTAATTTTTATGACATTAATAGTAATATAGTAATAGTAATAAACCACCACTCATCCTCACCACCTTCTGCAGAGGCACCGTGGAGAGCATCCTGTCCAGCTGCATCACTGTGTGGTTCGGGAATTGCAAATCAGCAGAAAGCAAGACCCTACAATGCATAGTGAAGACAGCTGAGAGGATCCTCCCAGTCTCTTTCCCCACCATCCTTTTTCAAAACACGTTGTATATCCTTCCATCATGAAGGACCCCTCCCACAGATGTTTTGACCCAATGCAATCAGGTAGAAGGTTTTGCAGCCTCTGATCCACTACACACACCACTACCCCAACCTCGACAGACCTTGTTAATATGGTATTTCAGTAATATACTACGTATATGTATCCTTTAGAATACTCTTGAAACACTTATAGCTCTGTCCTGTGTTACATTTTTGTTATGTTTATATATCGTGTGTTTTTTTTTTATATGTTGTGTTTAAAACTGCACTGCTTCTTAAACGTAATTTTGTTCAGCCGTATACTGTGTATGTGGATGAATGACAAAAAGTTGACTTCACAATAACTTCAGTCAGTCATCTTTCTGATATTGTTATATGACACGTGTCTTTGTCTCTTCCTGCCCTTTCACTTATCACTCTAGTTGATAGTTAACAGAGGATCTTGTTCTCCACTTACAAATAATTACAATTTCAAAAAGTAGGATCCACCTACATGTTCATGATCCATTTGTAAGGCTGGTTGCAGCACGAATACATTCATTAGTTAACGCTTTATTAATGTTGTCTTGCTGGTGGTATTTTGTGTTTACCAATAGTCAGTGGATTATTTGTTAATTTCTTTAAAATAACAATGACAGTGCAGTGGTCGTTATTTTACATGATATCAAATAGACGGGCATGTTGCAGGCTTGGCCTCAAGCTTTGGGCATCTGTCTCATGAAAAGTGAAAGTAGCTCCAACACAAAGGAAGAGAAATGAAAGTCAAGGAAATGAGACCTAAATAAACTTTCATTTTCTCTCCGAATACATTATGACATAATCTTTAAAGTAACAGTTTATTTCCTTTGATAATCAAAACAATTTTTTACCAATAGACAAGTAGTTCAGAAGTGTAAACCTTGTGGGAATGAGTTGAATTACATTAACTAAAAGGTTAAACATAATTGGGTGATGATATATACAGTCAAACCCAACCAGATCAGGTTTGGAACGTGTCATTATGTGCTGTCATGTTTTTTCCTCAAAGTACTGGTAATGTGTCGTTTTTGAGTAATCCTGTGTCAAAGTTCCCTCCACAAAACAAGAATGAACCTCATCTGCTATATTTGCTGCAGGATATAAAGCTTTTTTACCATATTATCTTCATGGAGCTGATATTGTTGGACTACTAGTTAGCCTACTGCCACAAATACTATGACGTTTCCAAACTGTTTATGTTTTTAATCATACTATGTCAAAAGGTCAAAGCCTATCCTAACAAAAGACATCACTTCTGTTTGTGTGTGTGTGTGTGTGTGTGTGTGTGCGTGTTTGTGTGTGAGAGAGTATGTGTGTGTGTGTGTGTGTGTGTGTGTGTTCGTCCGTGTTCCTTTTCACACAAACTGATAATCGCATGTATTTAGTTATGAATCGATGATGACGGATCAAAACTCAGGATCGTTCCGTCACTTTAACCCTGATGTCCTGTCTGTGCGCGTCACGTTACGCACAGACATAATTATGAGATAATTATGTCTAAGTGTACAATTGTACAGGTACATAATTATGAGATACTGAGTCATAAATCATGAGATAAAGGATTTGTATTTTCTTCATCACAGTGGCGGGAAAGGGCTTCCATACTATAAAGACCAGATTAACGCAGAGTAAATATATCATGAGTGATCATTTTCCTTCTATGTGAACGCACCTCCTGCATCCGTTGCAGGTTTATGAAAGTTAAGGAAACGAAACTTAACTTTACAAGTCTGTGATTCCGCCTCTCTGCCAACACATAAAAGACTGTATGTGACGGAAGCAGCAGAGCCTCTGTCTTTATCCGCATCGCACGACCAGCTGCTGCCTCTGTATCCTTCTTTAGTTCTGTCTCCGCCACAGACGAGGAGTCCCGACCATGAACAGTCTGAACGAACAGTATGAGGAGAAGGTGCGTCCCTGCATCGACCTCATCGACTCGCTCCGCTCTCTGGGTGTAGAGAAGGACCTGGCGCTGCCGGCCATCGCCGTCATAGGAGACCAGAGCTCGGGGAAGAGCTCAGTGCTGGAGGCGCTCTCAGGGGTGTCCCTGCCAAGAGGAAAAGGTGCCGTATAATCCCTGGAGAACAACGCAATTGTTTGCTCATGTGTCACAAAATAATGCATTTGTTTGAAGGGTGACATAACTCTGCACACACCACATCGAAGCTTTTGATTTGGTAACTTGGAGGGATAGTTCACTTAAAAATGATAATTCATTCATTATTTGAGAAACGTGGACCTGCAGAGCGGTTGGATGTTCAGTTACCTTCTCCGAGCGGCAGGGCGCTTCAGGAAAAATCAACTTCACAAGCTTGTATTAATTAAGTTTAGTGTAGGTTATTGGTTTTAGTGTATATAAGGAAATGCTCGTTTTTTTTATTCAATGGTTGTTAATGGTAAGTCATGTCGATTGGTGGATTTACAATGGACATAAACCAATTTTACATGAAAGGGCTCGTAATTATTGTACCTGTACAATTGTACACCTAGACATATAAGCCTGGGGCAGGGCGTTGACGAAATCGAGGTCATTGATTACGTAAATATGTCGACTTCCGCAAAGTGCATCATGAGGAAAGAGGCAGCGCACAATCAAAGGATGGACTCACCTGAAGAGCAGGCTGGAGAGAAACAAACCACCCACATCATCTAGGTCCACAATAATCGGAGTTGTTAATGTTTGTTGAGTTGGTTTATAAGTGTTATATGGTTATATATTAAGAAGAAGTGAGTAGTGTCAAACTTCATTTCATTTCGAGTCGAATTTTAATGTCATGGCTAATTTTTTTGTGAACTATCTCTCTAACCCTAACCCTTATTTATTATATTTACTATGGCAATTTCAAGTTTGACTAGATTATCATGGTAAACGAAAAGTAATTTGTGTCTATGTCATCTGAGGTGGCATCGGACTTTCACCAAGTCCAGTGGACTTCAATGTATCCATTACCCCTCTCTCGTTATTCACTCATTAATAACTCAGGCATAGTGACAAGATGTCCTCTTGAGCTGAAGATGAAGAGAAAGAGATCAGGAGACGTGTGGTACGGAAAGATTAGCTACAGGGACTACGAGGAAGAGATAGATGACCCAGCAGATGTGGAGAAAATGATTCGAGAAGGTACAGTATACCACGCTTTTTTATGTTACTAATAACAACAAATAATTGAAGGAGCTATTGCCTTTTCTAAGGTTTCATCTTTCATCACATTGTCCATCCCTTCAGTTTTTTAATTTATCACATCCTTTCTCTCCAGCTCAGGATAAAATGGCTGGGGTCGGTGTGGGCATCAGTGATGACCTGATCAGCCTGGAGATCGCCTCTCCTGATGTTCCAGACCTGACGCTCATTGACCTGCCTGGAATCACCAGGGTGGCTGTATTGGGACAACCAGAGAACATTGAACACCAGGTATACCCGGTCCACAAAAACTCTGTCAACACGTCTCACAGGGACAAACTCTTGTTGAATCCTGATTGTTGTCTCTGAATTATCCAGCTGAACCAGGCTAAAACCTTTGGCCCCATACTACATCTCAGAAATTACTTCTCATAGAGTTTAAGGCTACATCCATTGTAAGTAAATGGTATTTTTAAACTAAAACAATCTCTGTACCAGGGCTGCACGATATACTGAAAATCTATTGTCACTGCAATATCAACCCGTGCAATAGACGTATCTCAAAAGACGGCAAAATGCTATAAATGGTGTTTCATGCGCCATGCATTAACGCTCTTCATGTCAATATATTTGGCCAATCAGATGGAGCCTTGCCGCCCTAGATGATATATAAAAGCCATTCAGATCATTGATGGGTTTTTCCATCAGTGAATCATTGTCGCAAGAAGAGAATAGAGAGCATACAGAGATTTGCCTCGCTCCACCTCCTCGGGCTTAATTCTACTGTTGAAACTTCTAGTAATCACATTTGACCCAGGTCAGATTCTTTGCTATGAGCAGTTGATTATATATTATATAAAAGAGGTGCGAAGCTTCTTTATGATACCAGAACCTGAGGGAAAGGTATGTGTGTGTGTCTCTCTCGCTCTCTCTCTCTCTCTCTCTCTTTCTCTCTCTCAGCTGATGTCTCTGACTTGCTACAGTTCATTTGTTTGTCGTCACAATATCAACACTGATCATCAAATAATGATAAATATTTTAATACTGAGTTAAATTAATAACCCCCTTAATCTCCTCCTCGCTCTCACACACGGTCGACCTCCATTGACTCAATCAAAACTCAATCTGGATAAAAATAACAGACTTTGTAACTTAGTTAATGTTTGTCGTGCTGAAGTTACTCCGAGAACCGTGTGGATGCCAGGCTTGCTCCTAGCAGAGTTTTCAAACAAAAACATATTAGTGTGGATGTAGTTCTGTAATATTCATTCATTATGTGATAAAAACATTCTCAAGCACAACAACGTAGTTGGTTGAAAAACAACATGAATCAATACTTTCAGATAAAGAGCCTGATCCGCAAGTTCATCACAAAACAAGAAACCATCAGCCTGGTGGTTGTTCCATGTATCGTGGACATTGCAACCACAGAGGCCTTGAAGATGGCCCAGGAGGTGGATCCTGATGGAGAGAGAACTTTGGGTAAACACAATTTTTTTTTTTTTTTACGTTGATCCAACTCCAGGGGAAGTTACTCAGCTCTCAGTTATTTCACTCTTGTCTCTTTCAGGTATTTTGACCAAGCCTGATCAGGTTGACAAAGGATCGGAGGAGTCTGTGATTGACATTGTTCATAATGAGGTCATCCACCTGAAGAAGGGCTACATGATCGTCAGGTGCAGGGGTCAGCAGGAGATCACAGACAAAGTGTCTCTGACGGAAGCATTAGAAAGAGAGAAAACCTTCTTTACAGAACATGCACATTTCCAGTAAGTACGTTTTTTGGGGTAATCTACAAAATATTTATATGGTAATGTGTTGACAGGTTCTGTACCATGTACTCAGTCTCTGTTAATTCCTGCTGCAGCACCCTGTACGATGAAGGCAAGGCCACAGTTCCTAAACTGGCTGAGGAACTCACAATTCAGCTGGTGAAACACATTGAGGTGAATCTTTTTTATAGTTTTGTTACAATTATAGTACAAATTATGATTTTTCTAATTTGGTGACAATCATTTTAACCCTGCTTTGTTATTTTCAGAGATCTCTCCCTCGGCTGGAAGAACAGATCGAGGAGAAACTGGCACAAACGCAGGTAGAGCTGGAGAGATACGGCAGTGGACCCCCATCCGACCCAGCTGAGAGAATCGCATTCCTGATTGATGTGCGAGCTTCCTTATGCTTCATAATATTTACCAGGCAACACAAATACTTACAGCCACTATTTCTGAACAACTTGTTAACAGCTGATTCTGCTGTCTTACGTGGATTCTAGAAAGTAACAGCCTTCACTCAGGATGCCATCAGTCTGGCTGCAGGGGAGGAACTCAGATGTGGAGACCATCTCAATGTCTATTCAATGCTCAGAAGAGAGTTTGGGAAGTGGAGCATCCACCTGGACAAAACAGGATACAACTGTGAGTGTTTTATTTCTGTCTGGTGAATAGCCCATCAGCAGGACTCAGAAATAAATATCTGTTAATGTGTCATAGTTAACATTAAGATCGAGAAAAAGGTGGAGGCCTATGAAGAGAGGTACCGTGGAAGAGAACTGCCAGGCTTCATCAACTACAAGACGTTTGAGGTCATGGTCAGTGAGCAGATGAAACAGCTGGAAGAACCAGCTGTTAAGAAACTCAAGGATATTGGAGGTAAATAATTGAATATACTGTAAGACAAATGCATGGTGTTTTTCTGCATTCTGTTTGCCTCAGTGGAAATCAGGCTGCTGCATTTCCATTTCCTCCAGATGCTGTTAGGAGGGTGTTCTTGCAGCTGGCCAGCAGTAGCTTCACTGGATTTCCTAACCTCATAAAATCAGCCAAGGTGTTTTATAACTTCCATATTGACATTCTTATAATTTGATCTTCATCGTCAGTAACATGCTGCATGTTAATAATCTAATTTTCCAGGCAAGGATTGAAACCATAAAGCAAGAAAAAGAGTCCATTGCAGAGTCCATGCTGAGAACCCAGTTCAAGATGGAAATGTTGGTTTACTCCCAGGACAGAACCTACAGCAGCAGTTTGAGTGACAGAAAGAGAGAGGAGAACGAGGAAGAAGAAAAACGTTCTAAAAAGAGTGCTCCTAGGTTGTACATGGATAATCATGCAACACTTCAGGAGTTGCTCTTACACCTTAGATCATATTACAGAGTAAGTTTTCATTGAGGGTTAATGTGTACGATGAGTAAGGTTTAGATAGAGGTCAGTTTTTTCCCAACGGTTTTTGTCCGTCAAACTTTTCTCATATATGTCTATTATATTTCAGATTGCCAGCCAGCGTCTCGCTGACCAGATACCACTGGTTATTCGCTACCAGATGTTGCAGCAGTCTGCCGTCCAGCTGCAGAGTGAGATGCTGCAGATGCTTCAGGATAAGGAGAATTGGGAGCTGTTGCTGAAGGAGGACCACGACATTGGTTCCAAGAGAGATGCTTTGCAGAGTCGCCAGAAACGCCTCATGAAGGCCCGAGCGTACCTGGTGAATTTTTAAAGCATGCAGGTTAAGCCTGTATTACTCTACTTTTCAACATTCATTTGAAAAATGCTGCAAATTAGTTGCCAGAGAAGTGTAGAGTGGACAGGTTGTGATTAATGTCCTGTAATGTGCACTATATTGATACACAAGGAAAGGTCACGAAATTCCCAGAAAAATATGCATTTTCTTTATGAAACAGGATATGAATGTTGCTTAATTTACGTATATTCTTGGAACATATCCAAAAGCAACATATTCATATTTGTTAGTGTTTGTTTAAAGAAAATATTTCACAACTTGCTTTTACAGGTAATCTCAGACAATCTGTTTTTTCTAGTTATGTATCGTCAAAAAATATATTTTGTTATTGTGTATGCAGCTTATTTAGACATCCAAAAGTAGAAATATTAAATTTTTTCAGAATAATGTTTCAGTTCTCAATGTAAGTTGAGTATTCATAATTTTTTAAGAGAAACATCGGTCCCTTTAGCTGTGACTTATCACTAATTACCCAAACCTAAGGGGAGATGCGGATGCAAGTGATAACTCTGTTTATCACTACGAGCGACACATTCCAGTCTTTTAATACATTTTTAATTGCATCAAAATGCTTCTTAGAGCTGCCTTAAAGAAAACACTGATCAATTCATGCTCAACTGAATTGTTGTCACAGAAGAAATGTGTTTCAACCTAACTACAATCCAGTGAAACACTTTTAGTTTGTGTTACTGTAAAAGAAATGCCTGTTACTGTCTTCTTGATGGATGTGGTTAACTTTGGACTTGAAACTTACTCAGGACTATACTCAATTAAAAAACATGTACTTTGACTACTCCTGGTGGTTTCACATAGGAACTTGTAAAAACAAAATACCATCTAGAGGGGATGATATTAGTGGAAAGTTGATTCAATGACATCCTACTTGTTAACTATTAACCCATTCTGGATTTTACCAATTACCTTTTTATCAATTGCTTGTATTTGTTATTGACATCAGTCTAATGTGCTTGATGTCTTGCGTACATGAAATCCTTGTTGGTCTGGACACCTTGGTAAATCATTCTCAACAAAGGGAGATAGACAATTTCAGTTCTATGTGAAATATGCAGCATATATCAATAAATAACTAAACTGAACAACAAAAACGTAGACAAGCCAACTTTATTGAACAATACATACAAAAAGATTCAGGGAACAATTACAAAATCATTGAAAAGCGATCCGCTGCATTCATTCTACTCAGGAGCTCGAAACGTTCATTCACCATTCTCTGTTGGGCTCTCCTGGCTGTTGTCGTCATTGTCTGATTTTTCATCATCTAGGAAAGATAAAGAAGATTAGCAGGGCCTAGTGACCTTAACAGATTAAACATGTCTGGGTTTGTTGTACAGCACAACAGCTACTGAGAATAGAGTACATAAAGACAACACAAACATGGTACCCACGCATGCCCTTGTGTACTCACTCTCAAGAGTCTGCTGTAGTTCCTGTATGGTACTCAGTAGCACGTGGAACTGCTTCTTCCTTAACTCCAACTGAGTGAAACAAAAGAGGTTTAATACAATTGAAGTAAAATAATACTGTTGATTGAAGGCGGAGGTGGAAAAGAAGAGAGCATATTTGTATTTGTTTTTACCTTATCATCCACATTCTCCTTGATTTGAGACAGTTGCTGGAGTTCTTTGTCAAGTGCCTCCAACTGTCTGTAGGTGTTCAAAGGAAAGGGAGTTATGCATTATTATTATCACCACATACTATGTGGATGTATGACACAAATTAAACAATATTTGAATGAATCAAGACATAGGCCGACTTACTTTAATGTCTCGTGTCGGTCTGGGTGCTGCTGGATAACTTTGGCTAATGCATCATACTCTGAAGAGGAAGAAGAAATAAAGGACATGCAACATTTTTGCTAAATTTTAATGATCCTCGTTGCCATCATTCTGTGCTAAAAAAATAAATAATCAAAGTAGCGTTGCAATTTCAACCTTTGTTAAATGCCCTCAGAACAATCTCTCCATTTCCACTTTGAAATACCACAAACTTATTTTTCATCATCACTGCCAATAACTTCGATCATGGTTGCTAGTCCATCACTGACTGATATTTATGTCTACATCCGAGTTTAAAGATATGTTTTTTAACTTACAAAAAAAAGATGTAGAAACATTTTTACTACCTTCTTTACTATCAAAATTTAATAGTAGTGATTTCACCTCCATGTGGTTGGGTCTTACAATGGCTATACAATACTGTTTATAAGGAGCGAAAGCAGTTTAGGCAATAGCAAATGCATACATTTTTTAAAGTCTAGAGTCCTGAAAATATTCTTACCCTGCCGATTTTTTCGTATCCTCTTTGCCCTCTGTATTTCCTTTTTGCATTCTGCTATCTTCTCATGTGCCGATGTGATGTTTTGTTCTGCATGGGGAGCAAAGAGCTTGTTATGAGGTCATTGTGGGACGCATTTGAAACACACACATTTACGTTATTTTGCTGTTACAGTTTTTCTAATTACGAAACAGATAATATTAAAATTAAGAGAATTTGTATTGCACAATAACAATGATAATAATAACTCAAGGTACCCAAAGCCACTGCAGAGTTAGTAAAACATAAAACAAATCAAGTACAAAAAATAACAGTAGAAACACTAGCTTGGGGATAGTGAAACTCGCGCATTAAGGCTTATGTGAACAGGTGGACTTTGAAGAGTTTTTAAAAGTGTCCAGAGATGGGGTGTTGTGGACAAGTGCCAGACTCAAACTGGGGTCCCGGGGTATGCAGGGGGGGGGGGGGGGTATTATTAATGTGATGGAGGATTAAATATATATTTAGGTGATACTTATTTTTAAACTTCAATAATGGTTCATGTTCTAAATATTCCTGATAAGAGTCATAACAGTTCATACCTATGTTAGTGTAGATTTTCTCATAGTTCTCCATTTCCCGAAGATTCATGTCATACACCATCAACGTCTTCCCCATGGAGAACTCGCACTGGGCCAGTGTGCTCTGCATCCTCTGCGTGAAGCTACACAGAATAATAAGATGCTGTGAGCCTCGGAGCAAAGCAGCTGTTCACCACAGTTTTAAACATGAATATCAATATACTAGGCGACAAAGTCCACGGCTGATGTCCAGTCGTCTTCCAAGGAGCTCATTTACCCTTCCTCTGGGGTCCCAGGCGAGTTGCACCATTTTGTGAAACTCTTAAGCAGCACATTGATTCGACGATCATCACCAGCTCCGTCCCCGTCGATGAGAAGACGTTTCCGAATCACTTCATCTGGGATAGCGCCGAGAGAGAGGGGGTCAGGCAGCCTTCCATAAACAGCAGCTTTGCTAGACAGCCACCGGCTAACTGTTAGCTAGCTAACGTGGCTACTGTTCTATTAGCTGTTTTTAAAGCATGCTAACACGTATGTGTATAGGGTGACTTTGGTTATGCATGATCTTACTTTGAAAATGTACACGTTTCTACTGGTGGCTTTTAGCAAAGCTGAAATCCACAAATAAAACAGTAACTTACCATCTGTAACTGCGCCCATGTCTACAGCAGCTTGATAAACTTTATTGAATAGCCGGAAGTGAACAAAGCACACTGCGGCGGTGATTGGTCTGTTTTTTCTTCGGTGTTTATTGGCAGTTGGCATTCAAGTTGGGTCATTACCGCCACCAGCTGATATGGAGTATGGCTCAAAATGTCTCAATTCACAATAAAAAAAAAAAATCCTTTCAATCAGATTACTTATTTGAAACTTTTCGAAGGAAATTATTTACAGTTTATCTAGGGTAGTATTCGGTTCTACCTATTAATACCTAGTTTATTCTAACAAAACTGAATGAATGACGGTTTAAAGAAAATAATGGGAACCATAAATATACACGAGGATAATTTTGTAAATTTTACAATGAAATAATATATACATGTTTTAAATGGTTGAAATTAAAATTCATAATCATTATAAGCTATTATAAATTTGAGTCAATGTGGTGACTTTGCAAAGCACTTTAAGAATAGTTTAAGCTGAAGCCATCATATGGTGCCTTATTATTTTATATTGTTTAAGGTTTTCTTTGATGGATTTTAGCCAAAACCAAGTCAGTAGCTTTCATTTCACTTATGTGAATAATGAAAATACAGCAACAACATTTTTTGGGGAAACTTCAACAGTAAAAAGACGATATAAAGTAAAGAAAAAGTATGCCATGACAACATAATAAACTATTTAACTTGCTTCTGTAATAAATCCTAAAAAATTCAACTTAAATGTTACAAGTTGTTATTGCTTACAATTAACAATTGACATACACTTTACAGGCGGATATCTATTAGTCTGCGTTGTTTTTCTCAAAATAAAATAAAACAACAACACAGAGAAGGACCTCAGGTCTGTTGAAAGCTCCCCTGAAGAAAAAATGAATTATTATTTTCTTGAAAAGTAACATCTATAGTTCATATATATATATATATATATAATAGCAATGACTATTAACTTAGCTATATTATAGTTCATCTCCTTATATTACTTATATTATATATTATGTATTTATATTATCTGTAAAATATATATGATGTCTTTATTTTACGTATACATATTATCTCTCAACTTTATCATTATCAGTGAGAAGCTTTGTTTATAGCCCTAGCGTTGTATATATATAGCCGATGATTTACATTTTTGGTAATGTTCAGGAAAATTAAGGGAAATATATATATTTGATTATGGAGACGCATGTGCGTGAGTGCGCGTGCATCGTGACGCAGTGACGTATCTGTCCCAGAATGCAGTCTGGTAAACAGACATGGAAGCACCAGGTGAAGACCTCCACAGAGGCTGAGCTCTGCCCTCGCTCTTTGCAACCGTCTTCTGTCTCCTGCGCTCAGCGCATCCAGCTGATACACGTCCGCCCGGTGCCACAGTCGCGTCCACAGCATCCACAGCCCGGGTAAGAGCGAAGTTACTGTCTGTGTGTGGCGGCGGTGAATGACTTCTGCTGGGCTGTCAGGCTGCTGCCAGCTTCCTTGCTAACGCTAGTCATGGCTTGCTGGCTACAGGCTGCAGCTAGCAGGCTAATGTAGCCGCCACTGCTCCTCAGTAATGTCTGTACCTGTCACAGACTCACAGTCACCATGACACAGCTCCCGATGGACTTACTGGCTTTTTCACACATCATATTTAGCTGATGAACACATTTTCTATTTGAATCAAAGTTAATGTACGTTAATGAGAGCAGTGTGCAGCAGAGGTGGGGGCAACGCTAGCCAATCAAACTGCTGGCTTCTGGTGGTCAATGCTAGATACTGTTAGCTAACTACTGTAAAGTTGTGAATGTCAACTGGAAGCTTTCATAGAGCCCAAACCACAACTGACTTTAGGTTAAACTATGACTTACTGACATGTTTATAGTACAATATGTCAGACTTTACAGTATAACATATATGCGTTATTATACTCCAGGCTTTTAGGTGAGCCATGTCTGAACAGTTATCCAGAGCAGATGTTATGTGTTTGGGACACACTCTCTACACCAATCTCTAATGGAGACTTTGACCAGGCAGCACAACTACACTATAGACACATTTACTGTCTATGGACTCTAAAGGCGATGTGCAAACCATTATCTCTCTAGATTTTGAGCTGCAGATAATGATTCAGTTTTTAGGGCATCCAGCCTAAAGGCTAATAGTGCTATATAACTGCAGTTAGAATTTGACTCTGCTGCTATTAACATTAATTACTGCTGCATTTAGCTTATGCATGCGACATGGAGCAGAGGAATTTTACAAGTAACACAGGAACTTTTCCCTTCTTAAGTATGAGAAGTCAAAATGTCTGCCGTGCCAGTGCTGTCGACTGCACGTATGAAGAATTTGGTTCTCGACATAATATAATGTACCTCATTTCATTTTAGCCTTTTGCTGACCCTGCTCTACATAGTTTTTAGCATTTACATGGTGACTGGTTATAACATACATTGCCCTTTTTGAGGTTAACACTTTAAACCTTTCCATTTAAACACCCCTTGACATAATTGAGTCTTCGACTTGGAGATGTTTGAAGTTGTTTTTGGATATAGTATTGTATATATTGTTTACATTATTTCTGAGCTATTGCATACTTTAAATATATTTTTGAGGCAAGGGTGAAACTACTGCTCTACTTTCTTGTGTAACTCGCAGTAGTGTTAGCAAGGGGGAGATAAATGTTTATTTTAAAATGGTTGTTTTGCAAGCCATGTTCATTTCTATAGATATCACATACTTAAAATGGATAAGACATCAAGACAAAACCAACATAACACAAAATACAAAAAGCATTCATATATAGCTACATATTTGCTGTGTTGTTATATGTTATGGTAAAGGTCAAGAATCCATTGGAACGCTAAATTCACTTGGATTAAGCAAGACATAAATATTTGCAGAATTGATGCTTATTGAGAAGTTAGTTTATTTGCTCCTGGGCTTGAATGGCTTCAGAAAAAGCTTTTGGCAAACAACATTAGAGGTATTATGCAGATTTAATCCAAACTAAAATAAGGTGTCGTAAAATATACACAACACTTAATACTGTATGGCTTTGTGGTCTGTTTAAACAAGCCACTGGTTACCTCTGTGAATTAATTGCTGTATGTTATTCCATCAGTTAAGACAAAAAATAATAATGACGAAAGGGTATGGTCTCAGTCTTTAAAAGGGATTAATGTGGGGCTGGATAGGTGGTTAGGGATGCTGCTTAATGGATTGGATTAGTGCACAGTGGTGAAGAAGAGTGTGATAAGGTCCATGGAGGACAATGTTACCTTCCAGACAGTCTTATAATCCCTGGTTCACTGAAAAACTTTATCCAAATACAGCAAAACAAAAAACCTGATACTGATTCATCTTTCTTCCATGCTTGCGTGTATGTATATGTATGTGCGTGTGTGTGATTGTGTGTGTTTCCAGTCTTCCTCTCCAGTGTGTGTGGCAGCCAGCGATCACCCATACCGATGAGGATCAACTGATAGGGTTAAAAAGAAGTTCCTTTTTTTCTTATTTTGTCAAGGTAAGGACTCACAACTACTCATTATTTCACTCTATTGGCATTTACTGTTTTCTAATACAATACATTACAACAATCACAAATGCTTAAGAAGTGCTAACAGTTTTTTATAATTGACTTATTTATAAACATATTAGAGTTCAATAGAGTAATTGTTTTCCACAAATGCTCAGCCCTGTAGTTTCCCCAAACTGACTCTTATTTTGGTTCCTGGTTTCATTTTGGTTTCAGCCAGCTTACTTTGGAATTGATTTTCAACGAGTATGCAACAAACATATATCTACGCTGGTGTGTGGTTATGAAAAAAGGCATAAAGGAGAAGTACTGATTGGCAGTTGTAAACCTCCACCAAACACTCAAGTGGCATTTTGCATCAATGTCTGTGAAGACTCAAAAATGCATATAGAGAAGAAAAGAAATAAAAAAATTAATTACATTCATTACAACCAAATAATATAATTTGACCATCAAAATATGTAATTTCTTTATCTTTAGTCCAGGTGGCTGCTTTTAACAGATGCAATAAAATGAAGTTAGTTTCATTGACCTTGACGGATGGGTGCACAGATGGACGGGTGGAGGAACAGCCCATAAACGTTATACTGAGTATTTACAATATTTTACTGTTAATGCACTCTCACTGTGAATGAAGTCTTACTTAAAAAACTGTAAATGTAGTACTACTATCAAACAGTCTTTGAAGGAATATTGCATGCAGTTTTTCGGACACATCAGCAGAAACATTCAGATATTGTGAGGAAGGGGATGGATATATTGAAGCCTAGGTGATGGTTATGTGTTTATTAGACATTGTTAAACGATAACAACTGTGACTGAAATGTAATCCAATACAACACTAGAACCTGAGGAAACGAGTACTGCTACAAGTTTCTGAAAAGCAGTAATTAAAAGACTTAACCTTTGGACTACCTTATATTGTACAGAGAACTTATTTATTGTGATCGAATGCACAACCAGCCTGTGATGTTCCGTCTCTAGTGACTAGTTTGACTGGCAAAAGTTACAAATTTATGTTTGCCTTTTTATGTTAATATTGTTTCTATTGAAGTATATGTCAACAATATTTACAATTTTAACAGTTCCTACGGAAGCCAGTCTTAGAATAGAAAAGAACGCCCCTCATTGTCAATGCACAGCTATATAGAGAAGTTTAGCTTGTCCCCCTGAGTGTTGCCTAACTTTGCTAAATTCTGAAACTCAACATCCTAATTGTCGTAACCGTATGCAGCAAGACTTTCAAATTCACCAAAGGTTGTTCACATGTTATTGCTCAATTTGATCATTTGTGACAAAGGTTCATGTATATGCAGTAAGTAAAGACATTATCAGATCGAAAACAACTTATATTCTAACCAAATATCACTGGGGGAATCTTCGGGATAAGCTTCTTAATTTGTATTTCTAAATTTAGAGTTTATCTAAAGTCAAAGCCAAGTTTGTACACTGGAAACTACCAGCAGAGGGCCAAGTTCATTTTTTGCTCAAGGTTCTTCAGTGTACGTGCCAAATGGGAATACATTCAACTTCTCTGACATTTATTAGGAGGAGATGTTTTTAAACATCCTCTTTTGGTATCAGAAGAACAGCACACATGCTCCAACAGTCGTTGTTATTCTGTCAAGTAGACAGTTGATCATATCTTAAGAAGTTCAGATGAGTTGCCATCAGAAACGGATCAGTCAGCACAATGGCATTCACATAATCAAGGACACTACTTAGTCCTGTTAGTATGTTGAGTTAAAATTGTATTTATTTATTTATTGCATGCCAGTTTTTATCAGTTTAGAATGTGCAGCATTCTTGCAGATGACACCTTTTGATTTTGAAAGTGAAAGTAAAGAAAACCAGGCTGTGACACCAGCTTGTGTCTTTACACATTAGAAAAATACAGAAACAAAAGAGGAATTTGTTCACAACAGTCAAATCACATTGATTGTTACATTATTCTGATTAACAGAAACAAGCTACACATCATAACTTTAGTCTGTCTTCATTTCACTTGCAAAATAGCAGTTACTGATTCAACATCCTTGAAGAGCAAGTCATTTTTTATCATTAAATATGTTTCACCTAAGTTGTGTGCTGTATGAGGACAAACATCTATGTAAACACCATAAACATGCATAGAGAAAGCCACATTCTGTATATCAGTTTCAGTCTGACAGTAAGTTATTCTTATCGATGATCAAATCAGTAAAAAAATTTGTTGTAATAATAAGTTGGTTGCATATGAAACATCTTCCAGGACTCAAGATATGAAACAATTTGTGGTTTGTCTTTTGTTGTTTCTTCTGATGGATATGTTTTCATTTTTAAATGCTTACTTTTCTTGCTTGAAAAATTCTTGACTGTTTTGCGTCACAATTTCATAGACAGTATTTGGATGAGCACAATGCTTAGACTGTAATCTCACTTCCATAGTAATCACGCCTACATACGTGTTTAAGTAAGCTGACACTGCATGCACTGTGGAAAATCTCAAAATTAATTACCAGCTATTTTATCTATTGACATTGCACAAAATAATAATTGTTGCGTTTGCGAAAAATCCAAACTCCCAAATTACTGGCTGCTGGTGGGATTGATGTACTGTATGATGCGTGTAAATAGGTGAATGGCAAAAGCTGTATAGTAAAGCGCTTTGAGGGGCCATCAAGACTAGAAAAGCTCTAGATAAATACAGATAATTTACCATAGTAATGAGTAATGTGCAATATGGTGCGGATCCAAAAAAAAAATCTGCACCAAATTAATTAAAATGTGGGACTGTTGGGCCTCGTTGGAGCAATGCACACTAGTTACAGTATTTATGACATATTTGTATGTGATGTGCATATCTTTTAATATAAACTTAGTACTATTGCAAATTGAATGAAGCAGAGTTCATTATGCATTCGTGCGTATTTAAATGAGCCACCGAGCTAAGTAGCAGAGCACCGCATGCACTGTAGGAGATGCCAACTACCCAGGAACTTAGAGCGCTTTAGTCCGTGTATATGGGGTATTTGTACGTGTTGTCTGTGTGATGGCCCCACACGGCTCCGAGGTGTCGCTCGGTGAGAAAGTCCTCCTATCCAGAGCGCGACCACCGCTGACTCTTGTGTTGTTACATTGTAGCGGAAAGAATGTCGGAAAGGGCCGAGGATGACGTCAGGGGGGAGCAGCGCCGAGCGGCCAGGCAGCAGCTGAAGCAGCAGCAGCTCCAGCGGGGAGAAGGCTCCACAGCAATGGCGACGGTTGCGGAGCGGAGATCCCTGCCTAGTCCAGAAATAATGCTGGGGCAGCCTTGGAGCAGCTGGGTCGACGCCACCAAACTCCACGGCAACGACGGTGAGTCCCTCCGGCGTCCGAAATGTGCGCGGGGAGGCGAGGCGGAGCGCGACAGTTGCCAGTCCCGACCTGTTTTTTGGCCGGATTGCATGCAGTTTTTCTGGTGGAATATGAAGAAACGATACTGGTAGCAACAGCACGGGCAGGCGAGCAAGTGCAACTATTTATTTGTCTGTGTGTCGGATCGCCTCGTTTTCAGGTGCTGAATCGGAGGAAAGTTTCAAAGACTTCGGGAAAAATCGCGAAGCCATGCGTCTGTGCAGAGAAGGTGAGTGTTGTTTTTTCTACTCCAGGGCCAAAGGTGTATTTTGGTTCTGGGGTTTTCACATATACATATGCACCCAAACAGTTTACACGGGTGGTCAGGTCAAAAAGCACACTTACTGCAAACCATGCGCGCTGTGAATTGACTGGACAACCGGATATAATCAGCGTCTAGTGTGGCAGCAGACATTAACATCTGCCCCTAAAATAACTTAACGGTTAACAACTTAGAGTCTCTGTAGGTGAGTGCAGGCCCAGACATGGCACTTACAAAATCATAATCTGTGTGGAGACTGCATGGTATGGACTTGACTGTTCAGCATACACATTTCTGCCATTTTACATGTGAAACCTTCCACCATATGCCATGTGCGCCCCCACACTGAAAGACAACAACAATGTTACCCGAAGAATTGTAAGATACCATCAAGTTTTCAAATGTTAATAAGTAATACCTTGTACATTTTGTGAAAAACTTGATCCCCAAATGGAAATTGACTGTTAAAACTCTTCTCTGTAAAAGCCCCGTCTTATGCTTGGTGAAGTTACGCTCCTATATCACATTCTGCCTTATTAAAAACAAAGGAGCTGTAATATTTGTATCACATATTTAGATCAATAATTGTTAAAATTACTTTTCAAAGTATTCACCAACAAAACTGATATATCAACATAAAATGTATTCAGGTCATACAAATATAGAATCTTCAACGAAACATCAAGGACAAAAACCCAAGAAAGAAAACAATCCGACTACTCTGAAAACAAACTGATAGGATGATTATGTTCCTCGTATTTTCTATCATATCCAGTTTCTCTCTAAAGCTGAGACATATTGTAGAGTTGTAATGTTCATTCATGGTATAATAAAGAGAAAGGACCACATCTCACAGAAGTGCATATCACCTGGCTCCTCAGCCACACAATGATATTTGAAAGCACGTTGTGCTGCAATATTATTTTTGGAGACACCACCATTAGCATTAGCTGATTTGTCCTGCTGATAGGCCTGGATTTGCAGCAAGCTTCACCACATAGGTAAATCTGTTACAACAATAAAATGGCACCTTGTTAAATTACGTATCAACAATCGTGCAGGCATTTTCCAGGCTCGCCAAGCACTGAGACTGATGATATGAGTCAGTTGACAGGATGAGTCAACGACTGATTTCTTCATTTAAGTCAGATTCAAATGAATGAATGATGAATCTGTTTTCTTACTATAATGATAGAGCGATTTGTATATAGAAGCCCAGCTTGTTCAAAGAAACGTTTCGTGCTTCGCCAATGTTCACAAGTAGTTAACAGGACTACTGTCTTTACCACCAAACATGTGTTTATTTCTGCTTTTTATATGTTTCAGCAACACACACACAGCTTCTTACAATCTGTTTGCAGTGAGGATTTGGACACTAAGATTAAGATGCCTCTTTTTCTTTTTACTCTCTTTTACAACTTACCATGCTGTGGCCACCTCAATAAAGAAGAGACTATCACTACTAACAACGAGGATTTTTTAAAAGACATCGGCAGTGCTCAGATAATCTGAATGCATGTACATATAAAATAATTTTACAAGAGTAGATGTTATTGACGTAGGTCACTTTGAGTGTTGCTGTGACAAGGAATTGAGGCAAAACATTATTTTATTTTACAATGGATGGTTCATCATGAAAGGTGTCACTTTTCATTTCTGGTCACATGATTTCGGCTCACACCTACAATATCATCAGTGTGTGCCCAGCTTTATCATTTCCTTCTTTCTCTCAGGCCCTGTTCAACTGTTCTCACTTTATAATGCATCTCGGGTTAACCCATCACAAGTGCACAGCTCTAAGTACGTCAGTTCACACCTAACACTAGAATGCGTCTCCACATCACGTTTGTCTCCAGTGACCACTTGTGATCAGATCTCTCTTTGCTGCTCTATATGTAAATAAGCAAGAAACAACATCATTTCTCTTTGCAAAGACAACGTGCTGTGTTGTTTTTAGCTCGTCCAACAATGACAAACAGATCTGTTGTCAATGTGATGGTGAGAAAAAGGGCTAGCCAAGGAGTGGCCGAGGGAATCAGTGCACTGGGAGAAGATCTTCAATGAAACAACATTTTACCTATTTAATTATTTTTTTATCATTGTTGATATCTTGGCGGGACACCACAAACGTTCACACACATAAAGTATGTGGCCATGTGGGGCCCAGACCATCTCCAGGTGTAGTCTGATTCATCCTTAATGCATCTTGAGTTGGCACACACACCTGTACCTAGGTCTGTCCACTTGTGATCAGATCAAATGAAAAACATTATAATGTCAAGTGTGAACTGGCCTTGTGGGACTCAGTGTGTTGGTCTAAGGCCGGAGATATACTTGGTGTTTGAACACGTGTTCGCGTAGACAACCATCTGCGTCGTAAAAGTAGTTGTTCACATACTTGCCGATGTTCTACGCGTGTTACCTGGAGGATAACACTAGAGGTCACAGCAGACAGATCTAACTGAGTAGAACTTCCTGATTTGTATGATGTAAACAATAAACATAGTGACACTCAAGGAGGTTACATTTTTGTTCTTTCTGAGATCAAGGCAGAAAAAGAGACAGCGGCGCCATCATAGATGGTCTGTCAGGCCCATAAATCATGCACGGCGAGACAATGGCCAGTATGTTTCTCTCGTTCTGCCAATGCGAGAAATTGATGATGAAAAACAGTATCTTCAAATGTCCACCAGAACCTTTAATGATTTGCTCTGCCGGATTAGCACTCTGTTGAGACACCACACATTCCCTATACTCCTGCTACACTGCCCCTACCGGTCAAGTGCCTACTGCATCTGGCAAACGCGTTGCGTTGATTTCGGAGCATGTGCACAACCGATGCTGCGAATGGACGCAGGATGCCACCTTAAAGGAAAAGGCTTGTGAGCAGGCTCCTTGTCGGGGTACTTAGTGTACGTAATTTAGAATTTGCATTGGTCAGTGTTTCCTTGCATGCACACTCTGAAGATCGATGCACAATTTCAGCAACAAATGTCCTATCACGTCTTGTAGGCATGGCTCAGAACACTATTTAAAATAGGGTAATGGTTATTGGACTACACTTATTTTTCGTTGTTGATTGACCGAAGAGATGCCGTCAGAATCAATACTGTTTGAATGAAAGTAGGGTGTCAGAGGCAGGCAGAGAGATGGAGTGGACATATTCATTTCAAGGTTGTTATGCCACTTGCCTCGCAACTGGCTCAAAACATGCCTCTATCATGTTTAACATCTATCAGTGACTGTTGTTTGTCTCACAGGGCTGATAAACACTTGCTGTGTGTTTTCAAAGCATGTTGTTCTGCATGTGTGTGTCTGTCTAGTGGGGGTATTACAAGGGTATGACTACACCTCTCCATGACTCACCACCAGATTCCTCCTGTGATGCAACTGCCATCCTAATACACACATTGAAAAAAGGCTTTGAAATTAAAGACTGATGATTCTACTCATCATGTCGCCTTGTATTTTTCTTTTTAATTTCACAGTTTAATCTGTACAGTCAGGAAGCTCGGAAGTGTAGTCCCAGTGTCACAGTTCAGCTTGTGTGTGTGTGTGTGTGTGTGCGCTGCTCAGATGCAGTCAGAGATGCTGCGGTTCTATCTAGATCATTCATCACTGCCATGGATGAGGATGCTGAAATTAACTGGACTCTAGCTCTCTTCCTCTGTCTCGTGCTCACAGGCTCTCTTTCTCCTCCTCAAGCGCAGGTCCACTGCTCGCTTCCTCTTTGTCTTGCTGAGGCCTCAGCCTGCTTCTCTGTGTTTTTTCTCTGTCACGCTTGTTTCTTTGCTTTCCTCCATCTCTTGTTTCTCCTCCATGGTAACTTCATTTCTTTCTCGCTCCTTTTCATCTGCTTCTTGCACAAGATTAAATGGAGACGGAGAATCGGTCAGGCACACTGGCGTTTGACCACTTTTTAAGACCGGCTGTTTTATTCTTCCAGTTCAGTTGGTGCCAGTGTGTTGAATGCAGAGTGGCAAGGTGATCTAGCCGGGTTTCTTTTATAGTCGAGCAACCTGTTTGTAGAATGCTCCACTTGAACAACGGCAGCAGTTTGGGAATAAGAGTTGTTTGACCTTGCAAGTGATCTAATGAGGAATTGCAGTTGGGCTATTGGACTCTGGTGTTTTAGACCTGTCTCTGGAGAAGGTAGACTTTTAATAGAGAATACATGTGAAGTTGGCTAATATGTTGGCTCTTTCATTATAACCTAAATTTTCCAGCTGTACAAAAGAAAGCTCACAGAGCGAATAAGATGTAAAAAGGACATGCTGAGTAGAAAATAATTTGCCAAGAAATTTGAGGGCGGCTTCCAACCGTTGCTTTAGTGGCTAATGCTTCTGCAACTGGCAACCAGTGGATACTACCTTCCTTACCACATCTCTGCATTTGTTTTCTGTACATATCAATCAGACCCATTATTGTGCACATCAGCAGTGCTTTACTACTTAGGTTCTATATCATCAACATGCCTTTGTCCATTAAGTGAAGACATTCGCCTATTCTCTGTGGCGGACCCCAGCCACTGTGAAGTCTTTTCATTCCACTGCTGTTGAAGGAGACACTTAGCTGAGTGGCTTCAGCCAATTGAAGCACATTAAATCGTACCAGGTCTGTCAAATCTTCCACACAAGACTGCCACTGATCTCCCTGAGAGGGAACCCGCCAGATAGACCCTTTTATATGGTCTTTGCTTAATGGCACTCAATCCTTCCAGATTCTGCTAGCGATGTGTGAAGAACCCTTGAAGGCCCTTGTAGAGTACGTCCTGGAGAAGGGCTCCACTTCTTTCCTCTTGTATCCTCTCCTCTGCTCATCTCATAACACCCCAGGCATTCTCTTAATTAGCCTCCTTAATTAGCCGCTTTCTGGTTCTGTGCGCCAGAGTAAATTTTGATCACATCCTGGCGAGGAGCGGCACTTCCCTCTGATTTACCATAGAGTGGCTTGAGAAGTGCGTGGCTTGGCTCATACCACTGGGGATCAAGCCATGCTGGAGCTGTACACATTACATTTTTGTACCTTGCTGTTCTTGATCCCTGTGCTTTTTAGGATCATCTGTCTAAAACTGCAATACCTACAGGGTTTTGTGTTCCCCTGACAGAAAGATGAGACATTAAATCAGCCATATCCTCCCATTTCTAAGCGATCATTGCTATCATGCTTTAATTAGTGAGTTGACTGTTAAGGGGGCTATGACCTTTTATTTTCACAAATTATCTGTTACCTCATGTCTTTTGTTGAGCATAAGCTGGTTTAAGGGGAGGGCGTTTTAGGTCACCATGCTCAGCATTATTGTATTAGAAATCAATATTTAAAACAGTGCTATAATTCTCACTCGGATGTACAACTTTCATAACTTGACGAACTAGGATAAGCACTAACAGGTCTTGTTTTGATTGTAGAGCTGAAGCGAATTATTTCCATAGTGAATAAATATTAGGAAAAAAGTGAGGTGATTATATCTTCAAATTGCTTGTATGTCTGTCCAACAATCCCAAACCCAAAGATATGCAATCTACTATGTTCAGAAAGTATTCTGATCCCTTCACTGTTGCAAATGTTGTCGTCTCTAACGATTATGTCTCTACCAATACTGTTGGGCAGGTGATGAGTGGTACCTGGCTTCCTCAAGACATGACACTTAGAATCGGGGGGGGGGGGGGGGGTGTTTTCGTTCATTCTGCCATAAATAATAGAATAGATACATTTTGTAAATAAGGTAATTCAGTTTTTTCCTGTGTTGTGAAGTTGCATAAGTTTAATTAACACCATTAACAATTAATTGATAAAACACACCCCTGATTCTAAGTGTCATGTCTTGAGGAAGCCAGGTGCCACTCATCACCTGCCCAATAGTATTGGTAGAGACATGGTGATTGGTCAGGCTTGAGGAAAAGTTGAACGGAGCAAAGTACGGTACACTCAGGGCATCAGACTGAACTGAAGGTTCACCTTTCAGGACAGTGACCCTTATCATACAGCCACGATAGCACAGGAGTATTTTAGGGAAACGATTTGAATATTCTTGAGTGGCGCACGCAGAAACCTGACTTGAACCTAGTTAGACTTCTCTGTAGAGACCTGGAAATGGCTGTCCAACAACAGTCCTCATCCAGCCTAACAAAGCTAGGGAGGATCTGTAGAGAAGAGTGACAGAAAATCCCCTAATCCAGGTGTGCAAAGCTTGTTGCATCATTTCCAAAAAAGAAGAGACTGTAATCCCTGTCAAAGGTGCGCCAACTAAGACATTTATAGAAAGGTCTGAATACCCATCTCAATGTGATAGTACATTTTTTTCCCCTTTGAAAAAAAATAGAAGATTTCTGAAATTATGGGTCATTTGGGGTTAGCCTAACCCTAACCCTTACCCTATCCCTTCCTCAGTGACATTTCCGAAAATGTTTATATTCACAAATACCCATGCTATGTATATTTTGTAAGGGCTGTGGTTATTTGTGTGTGGGAGAGACACTGGCTTTTTGACAGTGAGTAACCTTTGGATTGCTGGCTTGGCCCTTTCCTGTTTCTTATCACTAGGACATGTTTTCTGCGGTGAATGGAGACTGGGGAGTGATACACACTTGCATATTCAGACTTTGCTTGCCTTGTATGAGCTGTTTGGTTTTTAACTGTTCTTTACATGGATATTAACACATTTATGTGCATATATTGTATTACAATGAGACATTGCTATTTTTCTTCTTTTTTTTTGATTCTGAAAAAAAATGTGCCATCACGCTGTCATTACACTCACTTGTGCTGTTACAGTGTTAGGTCAGCTAATGACAAATGCTTAGGTGTAGATGCAAATTCCAACTGTGGCACTAGGTGAACACAGGTCTATTTTATTTGCCCTTTCATGACTTGTGCCCTATCTGCTTTTTTCTTCCCCTGTCTACAGATATGCCCATATTCGGCCAGTGTCCTGCACAGGACGACTTCTACCTGGTGATGTGCAGCCACTGTGGTCAAGTAGTCAAGCCCCAAGCCTTCCAAGCACACTACGGTAAGCATCAATCCCAGGCACACAAACACATGCATGTATATATTCATTCATACTTCATGCTGACAACAAACAAACTTTGCTTTAATAGTTTGAGAATATTATAGATCATTAGAGAGTAAAGCCGTTATCAGATATGGACTCAATGGGGATTCTTCGGGCAGACGCGCTCACACCAGATTAATCTCAGAAGGGGTTGAGGCAAAGGGTGGCATCCGGGGAAAGCATGCAGGAGGCAGGATATGACGTTTAAATTCCTCTGTGGAGATCACATGTTTCTGCTTAAAGCAAATCGGCACTGGCGTCAGCCCTTATCAGCGGAAGGTCACGAAAATTCATTGTCTTTCCAAGTTGACATAATTGTCTATCCTCTACCGGTGATGCCTGAGATACTTGTATTATTTGTGGTCATCAATGCTCCCAGTCCTCTGTGCGGAATCCTCCGGTTAACCCCCTGTTTAATTAGGGGAGCCTAACAAAAGCCCTAGATGTAACATGAAGTATGTTCCATGTGTAGAAACCCTATACTCATCCTGTACACCACTACAAGGCTGGTGGTGTTATTTCCCACAATACCACACCCTGTGGTATAACGTTTCCTTCTACCTGTGTATTCCCTCACCACTTCTCCTTCTCCACACTGCAACCTGAGAGGGGACTCTACAGATTTTGATTTATTTATTTATTTGACTCACTGTTTACAATTTCCCTGTCAATATTTGATGTGGCTCTCTCAGTCTTACCAGTAGTTTTTTTTTTTTGCAGCTACAGCTAAGATCAGATTTTCGAATCAGGGATGTGCATGTTAGCCTCTCAGTCTGTGCATTTCCACTGCGGAGATAGTTCAGCTGGATCTTTGACCCAAGTGGTTAAGTAAAGCGATGAATTCTTGATTTTTGAATGTAGTGATTGCATGACTGCGAATCGCGTTGAATTGGACTGTGTTCACAAACCTCCCAAGTCACATCAAGAAAGGAGCTGCCTTGTCAATGTAAGGCTGAATGTTGGAGTGACACCTCTTGTGTTTAATATAAAGATTTGTTTGTCGTTGAAAGTCAAGTGGACAGGAATTGTTATTCGTTTCACATGACACAATTATGACCAACATCTGGTGATTTCAGCTCTTATTACAATCGTTTATTGATCTTTCACTTTCAGCGTCTGAATCTGAAATCTTAATCGGTTTCAGATTCAATTGATTGATCTTTAGACACTGAACTCATCTCAGTGGTGCATTTTTTCCTACCGGTTAGACAGCAAGTACAGTTGTCAAAGTCAGCCACAAGAGGGAGGTATAACAGCACATGGCTTGAAGAGGAACTGTTCTTACACATGTGTCAACACTCAAAAGAATAGGACTCCTCCCACAATGCTGAACAATATAGACAAGTACAGTCTGGACTAGACTATTAATTGTGTACTACAACTTCCAGTTGAGTTTTCTTACCTGCCTGCGGATTTTAAATGAGACTTAGACAAATACTGGAAGGCATTACAGTTCCTCGAAGTAAAACAATAATGACAATGTCACAGTAGGTGGCCGAGTTCATCTTGCACAGCAAGGTATAGTTGATGCAGACTGTACACAATCTGATCCATGCAGTACAAGCACCCAGGATAAATAGTGATCTGACAGTCTGTTTATAGACAATTGTTTCCTCTATTTTTGTAATTTGCTCATGCACAACAACCACGTGTTTCCTCTTTTTCTGTCATGTAACAATACATAAGAAGTCAAGTGGCACTCAGCATTTGGCTCACCTCTGCCAAGGCCAAAAGGCTGTACACGTATCTTTCCAGCTCTTATTAAAGATAAATACAAAAGGATGGATGTACAAACTCAAAGGCAAAGCTTCTTCTACACTAACTGGTTCTAAACCAATTTGACCTGTTATTCTTCTGTAAATTTGAAATAAAATCCTTCAAGATTGATTTTCAAGATAAAATGGCATATAAAAAGGGATAGATGTATTGTATTAAAAGGTTAATCTTTGTTACATTACCGTTACAACTAACAGTTGCCTGATTTAAAATATTAAACTATTCTATGCATAAGTAGTAGTTCTTGTGACACATTTGAATCTAATGATTGATGAGGGTCCCTTGACTTCTCATTCAAGCTGAAGTTGTAAACAAGTAATTTATTGATAGAAATATTTGAAAAGCAGATGATGCGTACATTTGAGAGGTTGATAAGACAAGATAAAGTTGTTCTCTGCTTTGAAATGACATTTTTTGTTTGTTAATGTTTTTGAATCTTTATAAATTATCAAAGAAGTTGGATAGATACATTTTGTTTGGATGAACTAAAGATTCAGCTCCAAATTGGAACAGTGAAACTCTAAGTTAAATTCAGTGGTGATTCTGCTCTATGTGGCCGAGCAGAGCAGCAGGGCTCTTGCTGTGATTTCCCTCTGGTCTTCCTCTTTCTGATGTCATTATGGGAAGACCACATGTGGCGTTAACTCAGGGCAAAGGCACTGATCTCAGCACTGTGGAGAAGGTCTCGATATGACTTGAGCAGGCTTCTTTGAGCACAGATGTCTCCCGTTAGGTGTTTGCGCTCTTCGGCTGCGGCTGATCCCAGCAGGGGTGACACTCACCGCAGAACGGGAAGCCAGACGCTCGGCTGCCGTTTTATGCATTCATTTATGAACATGTTGAACAAAGACTCGTCTCCTTACTGCTCTGCTAAGACACGATGCCTTTGCTAAACAAACACTATGGCTTGAATCATGTACCTTGAGCTTAAATAAAGAGGAACTAACCACAGTTTATTTATTATTTTTGCGATAAGAACATTGTTATTATTTAATATAAATAGCTCAGCTCGACTGTGCTGTGGCTTGAACATTGTGTCTTTAGAGACTGCAGTAAGGCCAATTACATGTTGATGTTGACTCCCAGAGGCAGGGATTCCCCTTAGCACCATGATAACAGTTTGAGAGTGTGAAACAGGACATTAAGGCTCCCCCTATTCCTTGTGTCTGTCTTATCCCACCAGAACATTTTACTTGAGATCTTTTTTTTTTCGTCTTTTGGTGCCGTTGGTGTCTGCTCGCCTCTCTGAACCTAACTGAGTGTCGTGCTGGGGTATCCTGGTGTGAGTTTTTGTGTAGGCTGATGGGGACATTTAATTATTTCAAAGTTCTCAGTTAAGTGAGTGTTTTTTTTGGAGAGTGTTAGGGTTGCAATCATTAAGGGTTTGAATAACCAGGCAACAATATCCTGGTTTCACGGAGGAATAAGACATGCAGCCGTCATTGGTGTTTACCTGAACCGGATGTGAGGGACACTTCCGGTTACAGTCATTTAAAGAATAAAGCATAGACTACAGAATAAGGGCATAATAATCATTAGGGGGTATTTTGCTACTAAGAAGTGAGAGGGAAAACTGGTGTTGTGTGATGACTGTGTCATGAATCAGTGTGTCAAGAGAAGCACTCAGGTGACAAGAGGGCACCTGAGGGCCATTATTTTCTTTTCCTCCCTGAAAAGGGAAATTGGAGGAAAGCTAAGCAGGATGAAGGTGTGTGTGTTTTTGTGGCTGAGGGAGATTGGGGACTGATGGCTCTCTGTGTGCATGTGTATTCGGATCCCCTTTACTGTGTCTGCAGCAACAAGCTTGTCAGCAGATCACCTGCTGAGACTGAACTTTGGATGCCCACCTACTTTCCAGCTACACCACAGAGTTAGCTCAGTAAAAGGTTTGCCAACTAGGCCCACACTTCGCCATGGTAACTTTCAAAACCAGTTAGTGCTCCTGAGGTTGTGTCCTCTGGCATTCTGGTATCATGTGCGTGCCTGTGTGCGGGTGTCCGCTACCCCCCTTCAAAGTCCGAGACTATCATTCACTAGCTATTCAATGCTTTTTTATAGCAATCAACTCCTTATATTGATGTATTTGGCCCAGGACAAACGTGATCACCACAAGCTTTTTCCATTGTACTAGAATTTTGTCAGGAGGCGGCATGACATTTTACGGCGGCACCGTCTCGCAATTCTCAATGTAGGTAAAACCCTGACTCTGAAATAATTCTTATTGTGGAACAGTAGTGGAAGTGTCAATTCAATTATTTTCATTGTGCAATTTTCATTGCTCTTACTTAAAGAGCAATACATAAGACCTTTGATTTGATGTGAGATAATTCATTTTGAAGGCAAGCACTTGGTGATATGCGTTTATTTATACATTTTTGTCTTTCTATCTACATGTCAGTTTCACCCTAACCTTTTCTGCTCTCATCCTGCTTTGCATCAGTCTGCACAGCAACTGTTGCAAGAAGCTCAGGCAGGAAATTAAGCTCTTGACCTGTTAGCTGTTTCTATTCCCGTCCGAGTTGGCATGAATCACAAATGCTACTTATTTGTTGTCTAGTTAAACTACTCACTACTGTCTTTTCTATGTACTCGTGTTTTCCTGTGTCTCCATACTAGTGTCCCATTTACTTCTACATCTACCCACACAGACTCGTCTGTTACAGCGTTTGATCAGAGCTTTGCGACAACTGATGCTGATCATCTAGATTTGTAGAATTCAATTATCTATCTATAACTATGTTTTAATAACGGCCTGGTTTATACTACACTGCAGAGAGAAGACATAGTTCCGCCAGCAAGCCAGCCTCCACCTCGCCCTTCCCTGTGACAGCCAGGAACCGGAGCAGCAGTGGGCTTGGGCCTGGGCTGGGCTCGGGGTCTGTAGCTGGGGTGACGACTGGAGGCATCCTTGGCCGACCCTCAACTGCTGGATCCAGCTTGTCCTCCTCTTCGACTTCCTCCTCAACCTCTAATCCCAAACTCCCCAAACCAGCCAAAGAGAAGCTGCCAGGCACTCAGCGAAGAACCCCCTTTCCACCCTTCAGAATGGTCCCGCCAGACAAGACTCAGTAAGTTTCACTGTTATTACATTAGGGATGTCACGAGAACTGATACTTACGATACCTTTCGATACTAAAATAACAAAACACAGACGATGGCCATTTTTTTGAAGCACCGTAAGAACCGTGAGCGCCGATGCCAGCTGTAAGCATCGGTGCTGCGCCTCTTCTGGAGCTGCAGCGCTGATCTCTGAGCAGCTGGGACCAGAGAAACTCTGTGTTTTCACTGTTTCCACTGATAAGAAGCAGCCGGTCAGTCAGTGAGCGACTACTCCGCTCCCCGCCCCGCTCACTCACTCAGAGACACAGTCTCAATCTCGGAACGCGCGTGCACACACACACACGCACACATCGCCCGCTCCTAGTATTTCATGACGGCCTGATACGATGATGATTTAAAAAATGAACGTGAACGTGACTTTCACTCACGTTCAACATATGAAAACTGATTCGTTAAGTTCGCCGTTCGCGAAAATATGCACAACACTGCACAGGGAGCCACTGCAGAGGGGCTGAAGAGCCGCAGGTTGCCGACCCCTGCTCTTGAGGATGACGTGAAGCGTTTTTTTACCGTGGTATCGAAATTGGCATCAAGAGTTGTGTTATTTTACTGGTATTGGCACCGACTACTGAATTGTTGATATCGTGACACCCCTATATTACATTCTGTGTTTTGCCAGGGTTTTACGATATTGTGATGTATATATCCTTTATATAGTATACAGTGTAGTATTATGAATTTTTCCCACTGATGGGCTACGCTCATTAAATGACCATTATCTCTTATAATGTGCTATTTAGTAAATGACTGTATGTCTGTTCATGTTTTTATTATTCATTTCAGCTTGATAAAACTTCAGTTTTCTTTCCCGAATATCACTTCTTCTTCAACGCTCCAAAACAGCAGCTGCACTGTACTGTAACTGGCAAGCACATGTTTTAGGGCAGCAAAGAAGAAGTGATTTCCAGTAGTGTAACATTAGCCACGGCTAGCTAAAATGTCAGCTATTTGACAATATTATATTCTTGAACTGTCCACAAGTAAAAGGGCTACGTGTATCGAATGCAAGACTTCAGTTTCGAGGGGTGATACTAGTGTTGCCAGTTCCAACATTAGCAATAGGCCATACTACAATAATAGCATCACCACTTTCATACTGGGTTAGTAGCATACAGCTATATATTTTTGTATTTTCCCTGGTACCGGACCAGTACTCTGTATCGACTGATACACAAAGTCCATGTATCGGAAAGGTAAAAATGGTTTTGGAACGTCTCTATTGAATGGGTGTGCGTGATACATATACCAATAGGATCTTGTTTACATGTGCAAGCATACACATTGAAACACGAGGGTTCACACATCACCACACTCCTGTTGTGGCCTCTATGTTATTTTTCTGATATACAGTAGATCGATCATTTTTAAAACTCTGAACTCCCCCAACTCCTAAAGGTTGTGTTCACGTCGCCCTACAGCTTTATCGACATTCAGATGCAGATTAAATACAATATAGCTACTGCTGTGGTAAAGACCTGTATGATGTCATTTATTACAAAAATCTGTATTTCTGACAAAGTAATATAAATGTGAACACATTTTTGGGATTAATAATTGATCTTATTAGTTTCATGTTTTGTCCTCCCAGCTCCATTCATACGTGTGCTTCCGTCTCTTACCATGCGTTTCTCACCGGCTCAGTGTTTCTAACTCTCAGCTTCCTCCTCGCTGCCCTCTTCATCTCTGTAACCTTCTCTTCCAGCCTCACCCCGGCTGTCAAGGTGGAGAAGATGCACCTGAGGGTGGACTCGTCAGCTAAGCTGGTGCAGGCCCCACCTGCCCCCACCACCACCTCCTCATCCTCCTCCACATCCTCCTCTAGCACCACTGTGAGCTCCAACACTACCACCATCCCCTCCTCCTCCTCATCATCAGCCCTTAAACCAGGCCTTAACTGTCCCTCCATACCAAAGCCTCCGTCACTGACCGTGGGTCAGATCCCAAACGGAAAGGGCCACCTCTCGGTCCTCTCAGACAAGAAGCAGGACAGCAGCAGTGCCAGTAGCAGACGCCACCCGGGCAAGAAAGTAAACGGTGAGCGAGAAGTTTCATAAACACTATTGTTGTTTTGTACTGTTATAAATTCTATTTAGATTATGGTTTATATCTTGTATAAGCACGGATGATAACACAACTTAACCTACCCAACCCCTGATTTGACAAAATGTAAGTAACAGTTCTTCTTCATTCTTCTGCTCTGCCTTCAGAACGTGAGTTCAATGCAGATATCCACTGTGGCGTTGTGGATATAACAGCTCGGAAAACATGCACAAGATCTCTAACATGCAAGGTAACTAGTCGATTTTCTGTGTATTGAAGTCTTGAAGTAACTGTTCATTATTTCATTATTTAAAACCTAAAGCTGGCAGTAATCTACATTTCTTGTTATAAACAAATCTAGTAAAGGTACAAATCCCTGAAGTGGGATCTAATAAATTTGAATGTCTTCACTATTTCTATAAGGAGCCGTAGAGAAATGGTGATACTGGAGTCTATGCTAATATTTTCCCATTTTTCAAATAGCATGTAAGCATCAAGCCTCTTTATAGGTGCTCTCTTTGTTAGAGAAAATTAAAGATCAGTGTTTCTAAAGCTTCCAGAAAATGCTATTTTCTGGTGTTCATGTCTGAAATCAGCTTTAGATGCATACTGCTGTGGTGCAGTACTGACTGCATCACCACCCGGCCCCTATACAGCGGACGTAATGATGGTATATGTCAATGTTATGTCAGGATTATTAATACACATGGTCATATCCTTGATGTTAGAATGGTTATGATCGTTTTCAGCAAAGTTATAAACATCACATGTATCAAAACAGAGGCCCTCATTTTTCCAACCAAAACAACCCTCTACTCTGAAAACAATAGTGACCTTTGACCTTTCCAATGTCACAACAGACACATTCCTTAAGCCAGCGAAGGGCGGTGCCAGGGCGGAGGAAGCGCTTTGACACATTGTTGGCGGAGCACAAGAACAGAGCAAGGGACAGAGAAATCCACCCCCCTCATTCCCAGCAAAACCCCCCTCTCAGGGACCCACACCCCCCCTCCCACCTCGCCACTGCCCATGACCTGCACCAGGTGGCTCATGGCAACGGCCCTGCCCCAGACGCCACTAAGCCTTTGCCACTCTGCAAGCCCAAATTTAACAGCCCTGGTCTTCCACGGTAAGTTTTACACCACACATGCTCCTGTATTTTAGTATATGCTTGTATGGTGTATAGTGGCATCAGACAAACATGGTAACAATTTTGGCATCTTAGCAGTTAAATCTCTCAGTTTTTCACAGTTGAAAATGATCTTCCCACTTCTACTATCAGACTAAACAGCAGTCACGGAGTTGGCACCCCCGGAGACCCTGCGGTAGTCCACGACTCACCACACCATCCCCAAACTACCCCCGATGGGATTTCCCGACCCTCGAGTGATGAGGGCGAGAACGAGGAGCGGGAGGAAAACACTGACAAACTGGACTGTCATTATTCAGGTTATCACCCTCGACCGGCAGCTGTAAGAGATCCCTACCATCGCTGATATGTGTCATAGACATCTTTTCTTTTTTGTCACAGTAACTGCTATCAAGGATTCATGAATCGATCTGTGCCACCTCTCTTTTCCCAGTACTGTACCTTTGGAAGTCGACTGTGTGGAAGAGGCTTCTATTCGTTTGACCGGCGATGGGACAAAGCTCGATGTGCAATTACCACAATGATGGACAAGCATGTGAACTCTCAGATGTGGAAGTAAGTCTGCTCGGCTCAGATTCTTCAGAGTAATACCTTATCTAATAAAATATGTTTACTCAGATGGAGAAAATAATTAATCTTATCTCTTGTGGTCAGAATTTTGACTTGTTTACAGGAATATCTAATGTAAGAAATTTTTTTCTATGCAGGAAAATCCCATTGGCCTTGGAGAACTCCTCCTCCGTTGCACCTACCCATAGGACAAGCACAAATTCCCATGGTAGCACTCCCTCCTCAGGCTTCCTGGGCCCCCCTGCCACCTTGCCCCAGACTCCTTATAGCCAATCATATGAGGGCAAATCTGTGCTCTCCTATGGGACCACCTTAAACGCCCGTAGCTCCCCACAGGGTGGGGCTGAGCACCCGGCCTACGGCACTACGCAGGCCCGACAAGTGTCTTCGTTGCCGCAGATGCCTTCAGCCCACTCGTCCTCATCTTCTTCTTCAGTTTCTTCCCTAGCCTCAGGCCGGGCGCTCAAGTCCCGCTCCTCCAGCAGCAGCACTACCAAGTCGTCATCGTCCTTCAGGCCCAAGGAGATCTCTCCTGTCTCCTCCGCTTCTGTCGTCCCCAACGCCACTGGTGGGGGCAGCAGTGGAACTAACAGTAACATAAGCAGCACTAGCATCAGCGCTGGGAAGAAAAGGAAGAACAGTTCTCTCCTCTCTTCGTCCCATTGCTCCTCCGAATCCTCCTCCTCCAATGCCAACTACTCTGCCTCCTCCTCTTTCAAGAAGAACTGTGCAAATGTCAGCAGCTCAGGGAGCACCTACCACCACAGTTCATTAGGCTCTTCATCCTCATCGTCATTATCCTCCTCCCACAGCGGAGTCCACAGCGTGGGGCTTAACTGTGGCCCCACTGTGCGGACCAACTCACTCAGCCTCAAGGCCGAGCCTCCTGGAGGTTCAGTAGGTGGCTCTTCGGGGCCCCCTGCACGAGGGCCTCCCTCGGGCAGCCCGGCAGAGTCCATCAAGCGTATGAGTGTGGTAATGAACAGCAGTGACTCCACCCTTTCCCTGGGGCCCTTTGTCCACCACCAGTCCTCATCTGACCACCACACCAGCTTCAGCCATCACTCCTCAGACGGGCGCCTGGAGGGCAAGAAGCGCAAAAGCTCTCCTGTCTCCAGCAGCATTAATAGTGGAGGAGGGCTGGGAGTAGGAGGAGGGGGACCTGGACCTGGTAGACCCAAAGTGGCCAAGTCACCTGCCATTAACAACATCCATGGGAAACATGGTCGGAGCATTCCAGGGACGCCAGGGCTGCCAAACAACTCACATCTACATCAGGTGCGTTCAGTTTCCTGCACCATCCAGGATGTGTTTTAATTCACTACAGAGCAGTACTTTCTATTCCATGGAGGATTAATCTGTTTAAATGAAATAAACGATTTTTCACATTTCACAGTATGTGATGGTGTTGATGAGACAACAGTTCCTTGTTGGACCGAAAACAAATTGTCTGGGAAATCCCAATAATCGTTAAATCATTATTCAATCAACAGTGCCAGACTTTCATTATCTCCAGCTTTTCTGCTTCATTTGGCTGTTCAGCAGTTCAACTGTCATGCCACACAAGCAATTTGATGTCGCCTTGGGCTATGGGAACTTTGTGTTTTGTTATTTTATACAGACAAATCTATGCGATTAATGATCTGCTATTGTTTTTATGTACTACTGGTGCTGTGCTAGAGCTTGCACTGTAGATATGTTCACTCACCACTTTGGTTCAGCCTGTATATTCAGACAATCAGTCTCCAGAGATTAACGGAGGTGAACTTTACTAAAACCTGATAATAAAATCACGTTTCAAAGCACATACTCAAGTCAGTGATATGCAACTACATAGACAGTCAATTCATATACTAAGATTCAAATGCATCTGGATATTAAAGGGAATGAGAGATTGCACTGTGGTTTGTTTATTATAGTAGAAACCCGGAGCTGGACCTTGTATTCCTCCTTTAACCTAGCAAAAGTGGATTTGGTCCGGCCCTTGAGCTGAGATTCAAAAATCGTGCCCTAAGTCTCAGTTAAAGTAGCAGGAGACATGTCATGGCTAAAGAGAGTAAATCATTTGGGTCCAAATTTCAAGTGCAGCACAGAAATAGTTCTTAAACGTACTATGAAATGTTACGTGGAGCTAGCCTGTTGATGCAAATTAATCAAGATGGGAACCACATCAAACAAATCGAGCGTGGTGGCAAATAAACACATTTGAGTACGTTCAAGGTTTTTCCAGTAGAATAACTCCACTGACGTATAAAGTGGTGAATGGCACCACCACAGCCAATTTCTATTTGTCTAGATTATGTTTTGCTGATTAAAAGCATTTTAATCATGTCCTTTTTTCTCCTTCCTCCTCAGCCAAAGGCTCGTCCCTGACAGCGGTGCCTGGCTCCAGTGTATGGACCCGGCACACAGACAGGGAAGAGTCCGGAGCGGTCGGCACGCTGCTCTGGACTGAACGAGGCCTTTTAAAGTCAAACCCACATTACTCTCAGCTTCCCACAATCCTCAGGGTGGAGATGATCTGGACTGCCCAGTGAAGTCATGTGGTCCTTACTAATTCTCCCAAAGCCATGCGTGTTTGTATGTGTGCGTGTGTGTGTCAGGCATGGTTGCACTGTATAAGGTTAGGATAGCAGCATGGTGCAAAAGGGGTCTAATGAGCGAGCCAAGCGACCCCACCCCCCCCACCCCCTTCTCCATGTGAGTGTTGTCCCAGTATTCTGAGAGGTCTTCCTGTCTGGTTGGACATAAGAGAAACGACAGCAGCAGCCATGGGTCTCTTGAACGGGGCTGTAAAGCTCATTGGTTCAGGTTAAGGGCTGGAGCAACAAGCTGTCAACAATGCCGAGCAGCTGGGGTCGGGGGGGGGGGGGGCAAACCGGCCTCTTCCGCTAGGATGTGTATGAATGTGCGTGAGTGTGTAGGAGTATTTTTCTCATGTCAGATTCTGCTGGACTACTGGAATATCCAACTTAATGACACCCCCAGCGCCTGATCTCAGAAGCCTTTGGAACAAGAGCAGGAGGAGCAGCAAACTGTTACTTGCAACACCTTGAACAACACACAATCACCTTGTTGTTTCACTATCATCAGTCGGACCCTCTCTGGCGGCGACACGTCGAGTAACCTCGGGGTAACACGCAGTAGCCTGAGACGAAACCTGTAAGGACGATCTGGTCAATTCTTTTTATTAACCCAGAGTAATTATGCAAGTGTTACTTTTTTTATGATTTCTTATGAGCTTTTTACACTGAACTACAAAGAGTCTTTGTAGACGTGATGAAGACAGCTGTGCTTTCAAATGTGAAAAGGATGCCTGATGTGCCCGATCGATTGAACCTTTTGTCAGAGACAGAGCGAGGTTGGTATTGAGGACACCTGTTAATTGTCTGAATCTTTTCATTGTGCAGAATGATAGCCACAGCAGACCTACCCCCAACTGTGAACAGCACTAAATAACTGCTTTCTCCACAGGCACTGCTTAGTTGTCCACAAGGCTCGCCAAAAGCTGCTACCAGCTTTGCCAACTACTTTATTACAAAAAGGTCGGCCAGGCTTGCTCATGAAGTGCGGTGATGGTGCATAGCCAGCTTACCTACTCTTTTTTTTTTTTTTTTTTAACCCAAACAGCCGTGTAACATCCACAGCTGCTGTCGGCAAGATGTGAATTGTAACGTTTTCTTATTTTCCCCATATAGGGAATCAGGTATGGTACATCTTAACTGGAACAAACTTAATGCACATCACTTGTCTTCTGTGGGTACGATTGTCCCTCCTGTGTAACCACTACCCTAAACTCTGGATGTTAAAAGGTTTCGACGCCTCGCCGCGAAAACTACGTCAGCGTGATCTGAGAAGAGATTAGTCCCAGTGGAACAGAAAGGCGGGCGTTATACTCTATTCCTTTTGTCAAAACGGAGTCTTGAGGCAATACCTGCCTGATTCCACGTTTGGGATGTTTTCTTATTTTCGCATGGTCTCCAGTTGGTTTTAAGGTGCGAGATTCATGGAGATGGCTTCACAGGATATATTATTTCAACTTTTGGCATCACTCGTTTTTATGGAAGCTCCACTGATGTCAAGATAGTGTGGAAAAGTAGAGACCATTTTCTTTATATCTTAATTTAGATTATTTTTTCCTCGTAGCCTCTGTATCAAACAAGTATTGAAGTATCCCTATTTGAGAATACATATTTTGTTAACAAATTGTAAATAGTGAAATATGTATTTTTGCACAGGCATTTTTCGTACACGCAAAATTTTTGGTACAATTTAAAACAATAGAAAAAAAGAGAAAGTTGTTATTTATTTAGGAAGAAAAACCAGAGGAGAAGACGGAGGACTATTTGAAGTGGTTCACTGCCAAGTCTATATAATGCAATACGCCTATATGTAGAAGCTGAAGCATCTCATGAATCCTGTACTGAGATCCTTTAAGGAACAGCGGTGAAGTGTCGCCACTGTAGCATGTGTCTGTATGACAGAGGAAACCTTTATTCACTTTTCAAGGTCTCAATCACATGTGCTTTTACAAGACATTTTACGTTGCCTATGAATCAACAAGGGAAAAAAAACAATTTGCTCTGTGACCCAGTTCGCCTGTGATTTTCAAATGTCCTGCAGGCTTGAATCTGTGCCCGTCAGCTGACTAGTTTCCATGTACTCTAGACACTTTGTAGACCATGATTGAAACACTTGTGTTGTTTTTATAAAGGCTGAAGGGACTTTCAGCCGTCACTGCAAGGAGGAGGACAGTCCAGCTGCTCACATCATTGTTGCCAAACAAGTAATTTGAATCACAGCTTTTAAACAAAACATCAAATTTAAGAAAAGTGCCTGAATTTGTTTCACCAAGTCTGTTTGAGGACAGTATTCTTTGGGTTGTTTTACCTTACTTGAATGTTGGAAGTGTTTAGGAGTTTGCTTTTAAATCTGCCTAAGAACCCTAAATGTGGTAAAACCTGAGCTTATCAGCTGCCCAGTACAAAACACTGAGTGTTTTTTGTTTTTAATCAAAGTTTTCCAGACGCGACGTTGAGGTTTTCAGTTTGCCTCAGTGTGTGGCTCCAATCCCCCGTTTACTGGGATTTGTACACGAGAACCTTCAATCAAGTGTTTTGTTTACCCTCCATCTCCACTGACATCTTGACCGTTGTTTCCTGTACATGGAAACGTTTGCAAGGATGTTTTATTTTTATCAGCACCATAGACTTGGAATGTGACAGTGAGACTACAGCTCGTGTCTGGGAGGAAAAATATAAAGCCACCATTCATACGATGTAAAAGTGTGTATAGATTTTTTTTTTTTTATATACATTATCAGAATCATATTCAGCTGGACTTGTATTGGCTGCTATGTAATTCATGAACAAAACATAGGTTAGAATTAATATTTAAAGAAAAAAGATTGTATAGTATATTTGTTTTGTAACAAGTTTCTGTAAATAAAATAATTTATACTGCTATTTATATGAAATCATGTCTCTGCGTCTTTCCTTTGAGAAAAAAAAAAACTAACTTCAGGGTAAACAGTTAAACAAATTTTATTTATATACACAATGTAATAAGTCACTTTGTCAGACAAACAACAGGTTTGAGTATACCAAGAAAAACTCCTCCTTGCTGTGATGAGAGAAGATGGCCTCTGTTTACATGTTGATGACTCTCGACAGCTTCTGGACTCTGTTGAGGAGCAGGTCGCCCTTCTTGATGGTTTCCTGGTACTGCCAGTTTTTACTATCAGGTCTGAAAAGAAGAACAGGAAAGTTCAGTGTTCTGTACCGGTTACTGAGCGACGACGTGGATGTATTGAGAAGAATGGTCAAATACCTATTTGTTTCCACAATCTCATTCACTTTATCAATCTTACAGTGAAGACGGCCGGCCGCAATGAACCGAGACAGTTCCCTGAGAAGAGGAAACAAAAGTTAATGATAGTGTTAAACAATGACCGGAGATTTGCAACAAGGATGTCACAGTGAAGTTGACCTTTGAATGTATAATATCACCACCTCTAGATATTTAATTTGATCCATTACACATTTGTACATTCATTCTCAAGTCAGAACGACCTTTGAAAAAAAATGCTGTTCATCAGTTCGACCTTGAGGTCAAGTACATATTTGCACTAAATTAGTAATTAGTTGGTAATAACTAATTACTAACAGATATCATGGTCACATGAATTAGACAACCTGAAAACAGTACATCTCAAGTTGTGCCTGTTGCCATTGCAGGGCCTAAGCATATATACTTATATATTGATAGTTTATTATTTATAAATACAACTCAAAGGACCAGTTCAACATTTTGGGAAACATTCTATTTCATTTACAGAGAGTGAGATACGAAACTAAGACACTACTGTACTCTAATATCTTAAATGTTATACTGCAGGCAGCCGCTGCTTGTCATAAAAGATTAAGATACATTTTATTTGTCCCAAACACAGGCATGTAGGGAAATGTAACCTCTTCTTTTAACCCATCTGGTGCAGGACACACAAAGCAGTGAACAGCCATGTACGGCGCACAGGGAGCAGATGTTTGGGGAGTAAGGTGCCTTGCTCAGGGGCACTAGACAGGGTAGGGAGAATCCTCTAGGATATTTGGGCAGATCCAGGTTCGTCTTTTTGTTGTTTCTCCGTAGAGTCGAACCAGAGACCTTTTCTGCCCATAATCCAAGTTTCTGCCACTAGTCCACCGCCTCAAACAGGTCAGTGTGTCACCTGACTGTCAAAAGATAACAAGCAACTAATGCTCACCAATTACACATGATAGCTTGTTGGTGTAGTCATAAGTCTAAAAATCAATAATTATACTTCCCAAAATGTCAAACAAATCCTTAAATGTTAATGCTTTACTTGAACACTATTTGATGGTGACTGAATAAAAGACAAAACAAGAAAACTGATCATTGGTTCCAGTGTATTGAGCTGAAGTTTAACCAATTGAAACCAGGCCACTGACCATATTTGGTCATGATCTTTGCATCTGAATTTCCAACCTGAAAATGCTGCATCAGAGTGAGACAGGCGGATTTACGCATCTTTCAAGTCTTCTGCTATTGAAGTAAATTAAGCCGGCGGATGCTTCTGCGTTTTCACGGGCCTGCAAGCGGAAGAGCCTTTCCGAGCCTCTTATGTGCTTGCGTGCGTCGCCCAATTTTTTTAACTAGAAGGCGAAGCTATGAGAGCCTCATGCAGCTCGCAAGGCTGTGATTGGTCTGCTAACCGCATCCCGTCCGGAGTCGCATTTCCTGTTTCATGCCCCGTAATAGCGGCAGAAACAACGGAAGATTTAGAAGAAAGAATATGGACCAAATAGAAGAGCGGTTGGCAGAAGAGATCAGAAAGTATGACCACTTGTATAATTCTTCACTGACTGGCGGATCTGTCCGCCAGAAAAGGGCTATGAGGAGCCGCTGTGGCGATGTAAATAAACAGTCGACGAAGAAGAAAGAAGGCGTCTCTAAGGTCGTCTCCAACAAAACATGTTAGTCCGCCTAGTGTTCTGGAGGGGAATTGCGTTATAACGCGAAACGCTTGGATAAGCATGAATGACGAGTCCTACGCCACAGCGGCGTGAAAAGCTGCAGACGCAGTTGCAGAAGCATTGCCGGCCTTAACTTAAGTGCTGAAAACACTAGGACTTCTGTTGTGACCCTGAAGCTAACCTTTTGTAAAATTTTCAAAATGTGGCAAATAAATGTAGTGCACTGTAACTCACTGGTCGATGAATTCAGTGCTGACACCGAAGGCCTCAGCCATGTAGCCCAGGGTGAGGGAGCGGTAGGACTCCAGGAGCTGGCTGTAGGCCTGGATCCTCATCTCCCTCACATAGTAGCGGTAATGTGGCGCAAAGAGCCAGTCCTTCTTCATCTCCTGCTCCACCGTGGCTGTGGTAAAAAATAAAACAGATTCAGATTAGTCAAGTGACTTGGCAGGAAATAAACAGCGGCATGTGGTACATTTGAAAATAAGACTGAGGAACTTTTCTACCTAAAAGGTCAAACATTCAGACACTAATGTATGCGATAGCGAGTGAAACATCAGTCACAAGATGTGGATTTTATTTCCACTGGTAAAAGAAAAATGGTCCTCACCCAGGGACTGGAAGAAAACAGAGTAGCGGCACTCGTAGAGCGAGAAAAGATACTGGCGGATAGTGGGCAGACTGTGCAGCACCTCCAAGATCTCTGCTCCCTTTATGACCTACAGAGAAATGTTTTGAACACATTAGTTAACAGCAGCTGAGCAGATATTTCACACACGTTCCTCAAAATGTGTCATACAGAGATTTCCTCAATAGCATCTTCTGATTACATACACTGCTCCTTTTACCTTTTCACGTAGATCAGGCCTTTTGAGGGCGATCATGCAGACGTAAACGGTGTAGGTGACAAATGTCTTGTAGTCCATGAGCTCGTAGGAGGTGAAGGTGGACACTGTGTCGAGGAAGAGCTCAGCAGCTTGCTTGAAGTCCCTGATGGCCACACAGTAAAGACCCTGGTAGACCTTCAGGCGATTCCTTCGGTCCCAGTCGCCCCCCTCCTCAATGAGGCTGCAGAGAAAGAACAAAGCTCCATAAGTACTGAGGAGGCCATTTGCGGAGATGGTGCCAACCAAACACTTGAGATTCTTCACCTCTTTGCTTTCTCAGAGTTGCGTGTGATGAGGTCACTATCCATGTAGAAGAGTCCGATCCTCAGCAGGTAGAAGACGATGTCTAGTCGGTGACCCAGAGCAACTGTCTTGTCATAGGTCTTCCTGAAGGCTGTTAGGGCGCCCTCCTGTGGACACCAACAAAAAGGCAGACACTGTCAATGATTTGTCGCCTACTTCAACTTGCGTACATTTCATGTAAGTGATCAACTGTGTCTTATCAAAGACAGAATGGTGTGAAAACTATTGTTTTGACAAATACAACTGTACTATATCAGAAAGGAAGCGTCAACCACTTCCCTATAGTCTGGTCCCATAGTGGGGGGATCTACACGCAACGTCAGTTGATTTAAGGAACTTCACTTCAATAACAGCTGGAGAAAGCTCGTACCTTGTCTCCAATTCGGATCAGATATTCAGCTTTGGCCATCATGGCGTCTCGTATCTCGCTCTCTCCCAGGTTCGTCTCTGCGTCCTCCAGCACGTCGTCCAGACGCTTCAGCTCTTCCTCGTTCGCCTTCTTCATTTTGCTCAGCAGATCTGCTTCCAGCGGCCACTTCAGGTCCTTACACAGAGTCTCATAATACGGAGCCATGTCTGCACAGAGAGAACCACCATCAACACCTTCATAGTTATTCAACGAACAGCTAGAGTACATTATACATACGGAAGAACAACTTAATGTTGTTGCACGAAGTTTGACAAACAGCTCTATCGGCTAATTGACGTTTGCTAGCAGCGTTATCTAGCGATGCTAACGAGCATAATGCTGGAGGGTCAATTATAGCGGCCGTTTTACAAATACATCATACAACCAGGAGACAACTTTGTGTGCGATCATTCAGGTCAAAGAGCGTGTTGAGAGCAGACTTTTTGAAGCTGCCGTTACTGTGGAGTGGAAATGCTAACTCACTGTTAGCTTTGATAGCGTCCATGAGCTCAGTCTTCACTTTGACATCCTGTCGGTGGCCGTCCATCGTCAGCAGGAACTTGAGCTGCGCTATCCGCAGGTCGGGGTTCTTGGGCAGACCCTCCTCCTCCAGGTTTTCCATCGGCATTTTGAGTCGAAGAGGTATAAGCAATCACGAGCGGAAGCTTTTCTTTGTGCAGGAGGGATCCACTACTCGATGGTAACTGCTAATGAACGATGACTCCGGGAAACACTGGACCGTGTTGCTTCCGCCGGAGTGTCCGTCAACGAGAGGAAACAAGAGCGGAGCGTTGAACCACCAAGCTAAAATATACTGCCACCTACTGGACAAGAGGGCGAACATCACCTTCTGTCTGAGTGAAGAGGCTCAGCTCATGTGCTTCAAACATGTTCATTACTACACGCTATGGGGACCGTGTCATGTCATGTCAGGTCATTTGGCTGACGCTTTTGTCCAAAGCGACTTACAATTAGTACACTCAACATTTATGAGGGGCCATTTAGGGGTTCAGTATCTTGCCAAGGACACTTCGGCATGCAGATGAGAGAGAGTGGGGTTTGAACCGGCAACCTTCTTGTTGGAGAGCCACCACTCTAACCACTAGGCCACACCGCCCCCGTGTCTGCCTTGTGGGGACACAAAGTAAGTCCTCATGATGTAAATAATTACATTTTAAGGCGAAGACATGTTTAAAGTGTCAGTGTGTAGGATTTAGTGACATCTAGTGGTGAAGTTGGATGTTGCAGCTAAATACCCCTCACCTCATCCTCCCCTTCCAAACATGAGAGTCACCACCAGCAACCCTCTTAACATCTTCTTCCTGTCTGTTTGCAATTTATTTAGAAATATGAACTTATATACTAACACGGTGCAATAACTGCCATACAAGCTCCATACAGTTAAAGTCAATGCAACTTTGAATGTGTATAGTCTTAGTTTTTTATTGTTCTGTTTTTGACTCTCACTAATCGCTCTTTTTAACTTGCTTTTATTTAATTGTCCCTTAATTCTTGTCCAACACATTTTACTTTTGACCCTGTGTTAAATTTATGTGACAAATAAAATCTTAAACTTTGTACTCCATTATATTACTGCACCATTACACCATATATACAATATACATTATGTTGGTTTCTAATTAAGTCAAACTGAATCAGATTGATGGTCCAGCATAATAATATCCGAGCAGAAAACAGATATTTGATAGACGGATGAGGAGTCACTGTTAGGGTGCAGGTTCCATTATTTCTGTGTAGGACTGAAAAGTTAATGATAACCAGCCTGACTTACTTAACTGACTCCACTATGCAGTCCGGGCCTGTGTCTCTACCAGAGAAGACACAATGAAATCCTTTCTACAGCAACTGGTGAGCTTTTACTCAACTCTTCTCCATTTTCTGAATACTTCTATAATTGTCACATATATGTATGTTTACATACTTTCAATGGAAATTTAAAAAAGTGAGAACAATTTTTTTTAGGCAAAGTGTCTTATAAACCAAACCAAACTATTGTGTCCTTTATCAACCAATCATTATGCTGTAGCTCTGACTGATCTTCAGAGGAAACGGAATTGTTTTGAACAGGCAAAATCCATTTGTGAGTTTGTCTGAGCTGGCCTCCGTTTTTAGCTGAATCATTGCACTTTGTCAGCTTCTCAGTTATTTTGTAAGCTGCTCAGTCACAGTGCCGCAGACAACCTGCTCAGAAAACCCCTCATCTGTGAACACATGTTCCAAAACAGCTGTGATTTCCTCATGTTACGTCAGTTTATCAATTATTGTTATATGCAATCAGACATATACATACTGAGTTGTCCTTATATCAGGCCAAAACACAGTTACTCTCTTATATATTATTAATGATGTTGACAGTATTATTTTAACTATTCAATTTGAAAGCTACATGTTAGTATCAAGTATAGGCTACAGTACTATGGTTACTATGTTCTAAAAAATGTTGTATTAAACTAATATTACACTAATATTTCCATAGTGGGACAAATTCTTGTTTTATCTAATTTTCTCTTCTCTTCTCTTCTCTTCTCTTCTCTTCTCTTCTCTTCTCTTCTCTTCTCTTCTCTTCTTCTTCTTTTCTCTTATCTTATCATTTCTTATCTTATCTTACATTTTCTTCTCTTGTCTTCTCTTATCTTATCATGTGTTATCTTATCTTAACAACCATAACTTTAACACCTAGTATAGCAGTTAATAATAACAGATATTATTTCCATGTTTAATCACCACTGTGACCGGCTGTATTTGTGATCCCCTGCAGACTCGTGGCAATGGTTTTTTGCTCATCATTATTCTGGGAGCTGGAGGAAGTTTTCAGTCTGGTTACCACTTGACTGAGCTAAGTTCTCCCTCACCGGTGAGCTGCATCCATCACACACATCTTTTCTTTTGACTCTGTGGTTTCTAACATCCCACCTCTCGCTTCAACAATCCTCCACAAATGTACCCCCCAGTATCGTCAGTTGTCATCTCTCCGTGAGCTCGGGCTACAAACTGTTTCTTCCTCTCTGCAGTTTATACAGCGCTTCATCAACAGCAGCTGGTATGACAGACATGGTGAGCCTCTGCCTGCTCAGACCGTCACCATGATCTGGTCCCTTATCGTCTCCTTGTATGCTGTCGGGGGACTCTGTGGTACTGTCTGTGTCGAATTCATCTCAGGCAGGATGGAGAGGTGAGTAAAAGAGAGTTAATGCAGCATGTAGTCGTCTTTTTGACTGTCCTTATGAGACATGAAGGGGTGTGTGCTCCCTCATCAGAAAAAAGGCAGTGATCTTCAACAGCTTCCTTTCCATGGTTGCAGCAGGGATCATGCTGACTAGCAAAATGGCCAACTCCTTTGAAATGATCATTGTGGCAAGGATCCTGTACGGCTTCTCATCGGGTAAGAAAACAGGATGTACTCCGTCGCAAGCATGTCAAACTGTATTAATGTGCACCAGTGCAGTGTCTGTTTAGACCTGCCAGTTTGGAATGTTCTGCAGCCCCTTCAAAGTTATTTCTAGTCATTAGGGAGTTCTCCTCAAACAGTTCTAAAACATATTGTCACTTTTTATTGTTTGTGTGCTGGAAATTGTGTGCAGAGTTTTTTTAATGTGCAGACTATGATGCAGAATGAAGTAAGAAAATATTGTGTTCCTCCTACCTCAGTTGTTCTCAAAGTGGGGAGCACTCTCCAGGGGGGGCACAATGTCACAGACAAAAAAACAAAAAAAAAGACAGACGACCTTTCACTGGTTAGTGAAAGCTCCCTCAGTGGCAAAATGCTAGGAGCTGGACTAACACAAACAAATCAACTACACCTAACCAGCTTTGGGGGGGCCCAGCTTGCAAAAGTTTGAGAACCCTGTCCTACCTGGTTTATCTGCCATAAAGATCACTGAAACTTAAATTGCTTTAATGCTGTTCATACGTGTGGTTCATGTTTAAGTTTGAGTTGAGCCATTTTTTTCATTTTTTTGCTGTCATGTTTTCATTCATTACATGTCGGCTATTTCAGTCTGTTAAGCAACCGGCACGATCTTCGGACCCCAGCTCACAACTTTTCAAAATAGAAGCTCTGTAATTCAGCTTTACAGAAATTAAACAAATGCAGTGCTTTTATTACGAAGACAAAATAAGAAGTTATTCTAGGAATGTTGCTGCCATGAAAGAGATCAGCACCTTTGACTCCCATGAATGTCTGTGTCAGTCCGATATGAAGAAATTTAAAATAATCAGAATGTCAAAATGACTTTTTGGGAATTAGTAGGTAGATTATGTTTTAGCCTGTTTATCAAAACCGTCTTAATTTCTTGCAGGTTTGGGAGTGAGCTTACATGTGATGTACCTCGGAGAGATTGCTCCCAGAAAGATTAGAGGCACAGTCACTCTCACCTCAGCAACCTTCTCGTCACTTGGCAAACTCTCAGGACAGTTTTTTGGATTAAGGTACATGCTTATTGTGAATTTGTGTGAGATGTCAAAATCTGTGGATGAAAAGCTAAACTTGCACTGAAGCTACAATCATAACATACAGTGGCTTCTGGAGGATTTCATCTCTAGATCAGATGGGATGTATCCATCTTCAGGTCTGTCCACAGACGGTCTGTGGGGTCAGAGCTGTGGCTGTGCCATGTGCTTCACCATGTGGACGGTTATCCACAATTATAAAATGTCGTTGAGGTCACTGTGGCAGTGCAAATTCTAAGCTTCTTAACTGGCCTGGATAAAGTTCCTTGGATTTCATGTCAGTTCAGTTGAGTATAAGCAGGAGGACTCATTCCAGTATATAAACTTCCTGAAGCCACATTAAATGGGTTGTGCAAAAGGGGTTGCTTCAAACCAGTGTTAGAAAATGTCAAAAGATTTAATTTTCTAGAGTAAAGACACATACATTTTTTTTTTTTCAGTGAGATCCTTGGACGTGAGGAGCTGTGGAACATCGTCCTCAGTGTCCCTGCAGTTTTCTCTCTGGTTAATATCGTGGCGCTGCCTTTTCTTCCTGACGCTCCCAGATATTTACTTATAGAGAAGGGTGATGATAAGGCATGCAAAAAAGGTTGGTATGTTTCCCTATAGTTTTAGAGTACCTGAACATACAGGCTATCTATCAATGTGGGAGTGTGTGCCTCGGGAGGTAGAGCGGGTTACCCACTAACCAGAGGTTCCGTAGTTTGATAAATGTCTAATACAGCAGATGTTAAGTTAAACATCTGTACTCTTTTTTAATCCAGCCCTCGTGAGCCTGTGGGGTCCAGCTGACTACAAAGACGATATGGATGAGATGTTGATGGAGCAGGCTGCCATTGAAGCCGCTCCACCAAAGAGCTCCCTGCAGCTGCTGAGTGACAGGACGGTCCGCTGGCAGCTCATCACCATGTCCCTCATCTACACCTGCAACCAGCTGTCCGGCATGTCTGCTGTGAGCAGGGAACTTAGATTGGCCTTTTTACGATCAATAAAGTTTAAAGCCTCGAAGAAACTTTTTACAATCTATATTATTTACATAACTTCATCCATTTATACACAGATGATACATTATTGTATTGCACTGCTGAGCTACTATGGAGAACCTGCAACCCCTTTGCTGTGGGATATTCATGCCTGCACTCCCTTGGGAATTTAAGTCCATGGTTGCATGCCATTTAGCTTCATCTTCTTTAACTAGATTCAATTGCTTTATATTCTGTGTTTGTATGCATCATATCTATATACTATGTTAATTAATTCACTATAACTGTATGTTATTGTATCCTGTCACTCAACATCATTGTACATGAGGGCCTCCCTATATGATATAAAGGTTGATTGAAAAAATAATTAATCCGTGCTTCTCTCCCTCACAGATCAGCATCTTCTCCTTTGACATCTTCGTGGAGGCCGGGATACCGGCAGACAAGATCCGCTACGTCAGTCTTAGTCTCGGAGTTTGTGAGATCCTCACCTCAATCTCCTGTGTGAGTCCCTCTCTCAGTATGTGTGTGACCACGCTGACTGTGACCAATGTCTGTGCATTCACCGACATATATTCACATTTCCCCCCTTTTCCCTCTCAGGGTCTGATAATTGAGCGCACAGGCAGGAGGCCGTTGCTGTGGGGGGGCTATGGAGTCATGTCGGCCTGCTTGGTGTTTGTTACTGTCACAATGAACCTGAAGGTAACCCTCTCGCCTCAGATACTGATCCAGATGTGGGAATAGAAGATGCTCATTGTGTTTTAAAAGGGACACATCACACAAGTTGTAGAAAAATCCATGACCACTATGCAGACAGATTCAGTTTGCATATCCATCTGTGAGAGTTCTGCCTCTTAGCTGAATCGATACAATGAAGTGGAACAGAATCTTCGTGCTGATCAGAGTGTGACAAAAAATTTACTTAAACAAACTTCAAACCACAAAATGTCTTCACCAAAACTCTTGATAATGCCCAGATGTCACGGTGAACAGTTTTTAGGGTCAAATAATTTGTCATTGTTCTCCATCGTCCTGGGCTGAGGATAGAAACAGGACAACTACACATATACAGTTCAAAATTGAAATTATCTGCATGGTTTTTTAATGCTTTTTGAAAAATATATTAAACCTAAAACTGACCTACTCACATGTAGGAAAAAGCTATATTAGTTTTGATATCAGCGATGTAATAATTTCTCTAAAACATATTAATCTAGAATTTTTTATAATTATTCACATACACAAGTTTGTATTTCCTCCAGGACTCCAGTTACTGGGTTCCTTACGTTACTACTGGTTTGATCTTCATCTTCATCATCTTCTTTTGTGGAGGACCTGGTACGTGTTTTACAGTGTTGAAAATGAAACTAAATTCAGGGCATCAGACACTGAACCCTGTCCTCTCTGTGGTTCTGGTTCCTCCAGGGGGAGCGACAACAACTCTCAACAGTGAGTTGTTTATTCAGTCCAATCGAGTGACAGCGCTGGTCCTCATGGGAATCCAGCGCTGGTCTATCTTCGCTGTGATGGGTTTCGTCTTTCCATTCCTCATTGTGAGTACAACCTGACATCAAGCCACACAAGTATACAAGTCACTGTGTGAAGAAAAAAGGAATTTCATGCAGAGAAAAGAAAAAGAACTTGTGCTTACAGATACACTTGAGGCCAATTCATTATTTGTATAGGATGCATTTGTCATATACAAGCAAGTAGTATTCAAACCAACATATAGGTGCGGCCCAAGCGACCTCAGACAAACATCTGCACATGTGTACATAGAAATACAAAGTGCACACAAGTTCAATGACGACAAAAACACGACAGTGCAACATACAAGGCATAACAATGTTGCTTTTTGGACTCAATTGAGTTGTTTCCTTGTGAACACGAACCTCATTGTGACGCTTTTCTCTTCCTGCGTCCCAGGAGACCCTCCACTCTTACTGCTTTGTGCTGTTCGCTTGCATTTGCCTGCTGGGCTGTCTCTTCATCTTCTTCGTCCTGCCAGAGACCAAAGGAAAGACCCTGCTGGAGATCTCTGAGGAGTTTGAAGCCATCACTGTCTGTGGGAAATCCTTCGTAGGGAAGAAGAGTAAGGAGACCAGGTTATAATACAGAGCAGATACAAGAGGCTACAGACTGTAGAGATGCAAGAGTTTGACTTTTTGTTGCCCACAAATGGGTTAAACTATATGATAAACATTATGAGTGCATCTTTATTGCACAGCTTAACGGTTTCTTTCCCGAGGGAGGATTCTTACTTGTGATTCTTCCCACTCTTGCAGACCCAACTTTAACACGTAGCACAAAAAAAAAAAAAACACTGAAAGAAACCGGTATAACGTAGTAGACACATGCTTAAGAGGATTTTGTATTCCAAAAAGATGAAACTGAAGTAACAGCTTTAGTTTATTTGACCTTACAAATTTGTATTTATGAAACGTCATCAATGAGGAGATGACTGCCTACAGAGAGTGAAGGAAGACATGTGATTTTTACTGTTTACTGTATTAAAACAATCAGGAAAGCTCAATTCTTGTCAAGTCTTCATTCTTATTTCCACAACAAAAACAACTTGACATAATCTGCATTAACCATGGATTTGCACTGTGCTAGACAGTGACGGCCAAATTCCTCCGGCATTCAACTTTCACTCAACTTTAATGCGTTGGCAGACTCGCCTGTGTTGTCATCACCAACTTGCTTAGCCTTAGACCGAGCCATTGAAATTGGTTTTGCCTTGTGAATAATCTCAAATACTTAAAAAAAAAAAATAATTCAAATTGCCTGTTGCACATCTATCCCGGGACCCGCCTTTCCTCACTAATAAATGTGAATGCTGCAAACCACGGCCTGCGAGTCCTCCTCCTCTCCCGGTCGGCTCTTTGAGTAGCTCCCTGCCTATAATGATGTACATTTAAACCTTTGAAGGTCTCCTCTTCCTTATCACTGGCTGTCAGCTGCAGGAAGCTACAGGGGCTTCATTAGCGGCCAAATCCACAAGGCCCACAGTTCAGCGTTGTGGGGATGTGAGCTGTGATTGGCCGTATCTTAGCTGTGCTGATCATTCTGTTGACCAGAGGAGGACCAACTGAAGGAGTTACTGTAGGAAGCATCATTAATGATGTGGTGCTGCAGACCTGGTGACTCCCTTCCTCCATTCTGTGTTTTAATGGGAAATATTAATGTGTATATTATGGTAATACTAGTATATATTCATCCACCTTAACACCTGCTCACAATGATGTGTAACTGATATTCTGTTGTGTGGCGTTAACATGCAGGGGTCTCTGTGGGTTTGGTAAATAGCTGTAATGATAAAGTGACACCAGCAGATGGCGATGTTAATCCTCTGACGACACGCATCAGAAAGAAGCAGACACTAATGTAAACATTTTACTGTTATCACTGTTGTTAGGTGCATTTAAACTTTGATTATAAAATTACATGGCGTTTTTATGACCTTCCATTAGTATTATGTAAAATTCTATCAATTTCTCAAAACGTAGTAAATTGAAACAGTTTCAGTTATTTTAAACCTTTTAACATCAGTATTTATCTTAGTTTTGAACATCTACTTTAGACTGTCGTTTTAATACACTACACATTCACAAACAAAGACAACCTGACTCGCAACATTTGTCATTATTTTTTTACGTCTCTTGTGGGTTATACTTCGTACAGATTTTTGTCTATTTAACATCCTTTTTAAAATCTCTAAAAATAAACATTTTTAGAAATGTGATTCCTCAGGATTTGGGCTCTAAATTCCCTCTGAACTTTGCATAGTTTTTAACCTACGTCAATCTTACAGACTATTTAAATCTTTTTTATGATGTTTTATTTAGTTTACTTTTTCTCATCTGTAATTTTTGTTTTCACATTTTTCTGTCTTAATGTGTGATCTTCAAACTACTTTTAATGGCTTCCATTGTTTGCCTTCAATTCTTGTGTAACTGTACAAAACTCATATTAATTGTATTATTATTATACTATAAGAACAGCGTTTTTAAATGCATAATGGTATTTATATAAATCCAGCAGAAAGTGAAATCCTCCTGCAGGGTTGAACGCATGCATAGCAAAGAAAAGGTGAAACGAAGGCCTCAAACATTTTGTCTGTCCACCTGGAGACACTGAGCTCAGAAGAATCTCTGCAAATCAGAGAAGGGAGAACTCCGTTGGCTGTGTTTCAGATTTAATGAGTCACTGTTTAACAAGTCTCAAGTTGTTCCTCGTCAACTCTGACTATTTCTGGATATGTAAGAGCTGTGCTGATTTCTCCAGTGAATAGTTCTACATGTGCTGTTCTGCGTCGGCCATGTGAAGATGATGATTAACTGAAACAGTGTCAGAGGACAAGCTGTACAAAAAGGCCACGTGCTTAAAATGTCCATTGTTTCTAAAGAGGCTCTTCTTTGTCTAAGAGGAGGAGAATGAGTCGCAGACGTCCGATGGGAATCGCAGGTTAAAATGGCCCTGACCCGACCCTGTGTGAGTGGGATGTGAGGAACAGACCAGCACTAGGTATTGATCTGAACATGTCCGATTTTTTCATCGAGTTCTATTCGTATTTTTTGATAAATCGAGGAAAGTGATAAAAAAATGCCCCATCTCGCCATGTTAAAGGAATCGAAAATTAAATGTGTTCTTACCTTTTCTCATCCTTTCACCAAGTCTCACGGACATCCATCCAGTAGTTTTGCGTAATCCTGCTGACTAACAAACAAATTCCAATGAAAGCATTTAACCTCCTGAGTTAATAGACTCTCTCCACAGTTTATAAATGCAGTCAGGCCTCTGTTCGCATCACTTGACAGCTTGAACTGGCTTGAACGACCACTTAAACGTTGTTTGAAAAGTTGAAAACCATGTGGAGGGGCATCTACCTGGAGGCTGGAGTCAGATCATCAGACTCCATCTGCCCCGGTTTGACTGATTGTGTTGAGATGAGGCCAGGAATGGGTCAGACTCCATGTGTGAAAGTGGCTTCTCTCCTCTCTGTTTGGACATGTTCGGTTACATTTAGCTGTTGTTCACAGCAGCACTATATTGTTCAGCTTGACTTTATTGTGGTACTTTTTATTGGTCTCTTAGTCAGTTAAAATCCTTAACATATTTTTTCCTGTATGTGGCCTCCCCCACTAGTTGTTGAAATCATCGTAACACTGAAGTTATGATCTTTACCACAGTGTTCGCCTGTTTTTTGGATGCCTCATAAATGGTGCGTGACACATAAAGAACCTATTTGCAAATCAGTAAGGATATTATGCTAAAGTAAAACCTTTGCCGAATAAACTTATCAACTAAACATCTTCATATTGTTTATTTCATCTATAATTGCAGGTCTTGGCACTTCAGGGGAAAATGTGTTGCTGTAAAATCAACATCACGGTCTCACTATGCCTCGTTTCCAGCTGCAGGACTAATTGATCCATCCATCACTTCTGCTAAGCAGACAGTCAGAGAGCGGTGGGAGGAGAGAGGGAGAAAGATGAAAAGACTGGGAATAAGTGAATAAACACAACAGGCACTTAAGTCATGTGCTCAAGGGACACAAATGTCCAGGATTAAATGCTGCTAGCTGCGGGGGTTGTGCACAGGTGATACAGAACGGACCCCTCCTGGGACCTGAGCCTGTGAATGACGTACTGCCGGGTGGGGGGGGGGCGAGAGCTGTATCCTGAACCAGACGGAGCCCTCTGGCAGCGCAGAGTCGAGGTATACCAAGGTACACCCGGCAGATTAACCCAGACCTGGCAGGATTTCACCACGTGTCAGAAACATTGCAAATGCTGTCGTTTCCTCTCACTCTGGCTGAAGGACAACAATCAGGCCAAATTAAGGCTTCTAAAGATGTCAAATCCATTCTAACTAATAGTGCTGATTGTGTATCCTACTTATCTACTTTAATTACTCTAGTAAAACTTTGCAGAAACTTGAGGATAAGCCTATTGAAACAGGGATTAGACTGAGAAATGAAGCTGAATCGGACACAAATAGTTGACCGGTCACATTGAGGAAGGAGGAAGGGCAGAGGCCACGATTAAGTGGGTGAAAATGCATTTTGAGATTAGTGGGTATAAGGTCTGTCATTCTAATACTGTTCACAGCTACTTAACTGTCTTTCACTGTCCTTCCTCTGTGCAGAGGAGAGGAGAGGAGCGGAGAGAAAAGGAGAGGAGAGGAGAGGAGCGGAGAGAAAAGGAGAGGAGAGGAGAGGAGAGGAGAGGAGAGGAGAACGGATGAGAGGAAGGAGAGGAGTAGACCAGATGGACAGTGGAGTTAGTGTCACACAATATTAACCCGTCCACCTCAGGAGAGGAGTGAGCCTGCCAGACAGCACAATAGTACTAAATTGCTAAACCGAAGGGATTCTGTGAGCGGGCGATCAGGGAGGAAAATCCAGAAAATCCCCCACTGCCCTTATGACCTGGACAGATTAGAATCCATATAGGATGACTATCCTGGGCATATCGGGATACCTGGTTAAAAACTGGGGATTCACACCTCAGGGGGCGAGAAAGAAATGTCCGAAAACGCAGGTAATGAAATGTTGAAAAATCCCTGAATTTCAACTTTAGGTGATTGGCCGTTCTTTCTGGTCCAGTGTGGCTCATACGTGTCAAGTCAGACTGTTGTAAACTGTGATCCTGTATTTGTGCATTGGTTTTGTTCTGGTACATTCTTCCCATGGTAATTGAACACACATGGAAGGAAGACTGCTTGTAAGGCCCCAGTCAGTCTTGTCATGGGTCTTCTATTTACCAAGCTAGCCCAGTCAGTGTGTGTGTGTGTTTGTGTGTGATTACACACCATTGGCATTCCTCATTTGTGAATAATTGAATCAGGCTATCTTAGTTTGCTCAGAGCGCAGCTGTAATTTGCAGCCGTTCTGCTCTTAAAGACGGGTAATTATGGCTTTTAGAGTTTCCCAAAACATCTCAAATGGCTTCAACTCATGACAGCTGTACATCTGGACTTCATACACACACACACACAGTATGCACCAATGTGTGGTTGTTAATTAAACTGGTGCATTTTGCGAATGAAGTGGATTACAATCACAGGTATTACACACGGGTAGAGCACATAGGGGCAGTCAGAGATTTATTTATTTATATATAAGTAATGTTTTACCCCTCTGTTGTCATAAAATGCACACAACAAATGAACAACTCATTTAATCGCTAACCTCTAGGAAAGATGATGATCCCTTTGTCCTCTATGATAAGTGTCTAGAAGTGTCCCAAGTATTGCACTTCCATAACAACTAGTGTGGGACATTTGTAGGCCTTTTGCTTTAATGTAAAGTGCCTACAAGTGTCCCACATATTGTACTTCCCTAACACCAAGAGTGGGACAATTCAAGAATTTTGCCTCAGTGATAAGTGCCTGGAAGTGTCCGGCTCATCCTGATTGGTCGGGACATTTGTAGGCATTTTGCTACTATGATAAGTGCCTAGAAATGTCCAAAGTATTGCACTTCCGTAACAACTAGTGTGGGACATTTCAAGGCATTTTGCTTTAATGTAAAGTGCCTAGAAGTGTCCGGCTCATTCTGATTGGTTGGGACATTTCTAGGCATTTTGCTACTATTATAAGTGCCTGGAAGTGTTCTTACATTTGCAGTCAGGAGATTGTAACAGCAGAAAACACGTTATGAGTGGAGCTTACAGAACCCTCTATTCTATTTTCATGCTGTCACCTGATGTGGTTGTTGTGTATTCAGCACAGACACATACCTCAGAGTTAAGGAAAGGATGGTTGTCATTTCTCCAGACACCAGCTACTCTGTCAGACCTCAGGGAAGCAGAGTGCAGGGAATTCAATTCGATAGAATAAAAATAGACATTTGCACAAATCCTAGTTTATGTAACAACCTGCAGAAGAAACTAATTAAAGTCATGGTGGTGGAATTTTCCTGAATTCTGAATTGACCCTGAGTTGACACCTCTAGTCTAAACAGACGACTGCTTCAACTGATTATAGAATAAATCATGAATAGATCATTCTGTGACTTTACAAAGCTTCAGCTCTGCTACAAATCTCAGTTGTTATTTCAGTTTTGATAATAAAATGCGTACGACGTCTTGATTGCAGGCAGCACAAGATTCCGTAAAAAAATACTATTGCTTTTAAATTTGAATATAAATGAAACAGAGGTCATATACAGGAAGAGTCCAGACGAGGGAGATCAGAAGCAGAAATTAGACTTTGCACTGACACTTTTGTCCTAAGATTTGTCGTCCCAGATGCTTTGCCATTTTATAATCAGGATTATTGGCAAAATGTCTTGGTAAATGCGATTGTCTTTTATCCACATGTTTCATATCAACATCATTGTTTCTGAAGAGCCTTCGAGCAGCGGCAGCAGGCCCTAACCTCTCATGGCTCTAATTTACGGGCAGTAAGAGTTTGGCTGAAAATGCCACCGTCTCAGGATTATCTCGCCGCTGTCAGCGATCTTTGGCACCCCTCCATTTACTTTTAATTACACACTGGAGATACCCCCCCCCCCCCCCCCCCCCCGGCAAGAGACTAACAAGGAAACAAACCGATATGGGTTAACGGTAATGAGGATGTTAGGGAAGCTCATGTGTCAGGAACAATGGGAGCTACTACACTGAAGACAGAGGCTGGTGTGTGTTTCACGGTGAGGCTCATTACTCCTGGAGACAATGATTACGGTGATACACGCTCTGAACCTCTGCTGATGTGAAGCACAGTCTGCAGCCGCGGTTTGAGGACTTACCAAAAGCAGGGGGAAGTCTACACTTAGGGAGCAGGCCATCAGCAGCCTGACATAATGCATCTCACATGTTTATGCAGCTGCCGTTGTCGTATCATAGCCGACTAAATTAGGATTCCTTTCCTCCAGCGTCTGGAAGCTATCTATGGAGCGTCCCAGAGTAAACACGAAAAAAACTGGGGCGCACGCCTCGAAGGTTGAGGTTAGGTGAAGTAATCACACTAATGTGCCAATCATGTCAACAGCATTAGTGCCTCGACGCCTCTAATCAAGAGATTGGCGTTCACACACCTTGCTCCAAACATATGTGTGGATTATGGGGGCTAGTGTGGATAATCCCCTGACCACATGGACGTCAGAGGCAATCCAATTTACAATATGACACTGCTTAACACTTGCAGAAACAACCTGTTATACAGTGAATGCAAATATTTGTTATGATTAACAGGCCACAGCCATGCTAGGAGATATCGTGTGGGCAGGCAGATAAATGCTAACGTCACCCTTAAAGTTACAGTTATTTTATTGAGTTATGAAGCAAACTATGGCACAAATTTAAATTAAGACTTAATGGTTGTGATATACAAAAAGTCAGGGGATCATTTTTCTGAGGGTGACAAAAATGTCTCTGCTGAATGTCATAGCAATCCATCCACAAGCTAATGTGTTATTACAGTCTGGAAGTAGCAAACCAAGACCAAAGCTGTTTTTAGATAGAAAATAACCAGACAATTTGATCTGGACATTTTCCAGATTTTGACTTTCAAATTTGAAGCAGACACATTCAAAACAATAGGAAAATGTTGGGAACATTTAGGCGATGGATAAGGTCTGGTTAGAGCGCAGGTTTGAATTAGGCTGTGAAAGGCAAAGTGTTTTTGTTTACAGCAAAACAACACTGTAATTTGCTCTTAATGGAAAGAGCTCTCAGTTCTCTCCCAGTATACATCTTTGTCCTCTAAATGTATGGCACATCCTTTTTATCCTGAGATATTTGTATTCTTCTTTTGTTTTCGCTTTAGAAACATCATGGATACTCTCACTGGCCTCTCTGGATGTTTCACCAGAAACTGGCAGGAAACTGTTTTTGAGAATGTGCTGAGAAATTGACGGAGACGTTTGCGTTCTCTCATACAGCACCTCCGGATATTTTCAGGAGAATGTTTGGAGTTCAGTTATTGTCGGAAAGCAGCATGACAGAGCCATCCTCAGAGCAACGTCTGTGTCTGTAAATTTGTGTGTGTGTGTGTGGGGGGGGGGATCTCACTTAAGGCTTTAACATTGCCAGGGCCGGCCCTGTGTGTGTGTATGTGTGCATGGCTGATAATGAACAAAGCATCACCAGATTTCATTAATCCCTAGACCATTGTCAGCACTTTCCAACATGAATATGCTGATGCACTAAACCAGAGCTGAAGTTGCATCTGTTTCCAGGACAATGGAGCTCAGTGTGTCTGAATGTGACTGCACCCATAATACAGCCTAATTACATATACAGTATTAACATGGCAGTGGAGGGTGACTCATCAACCTCTACACTACAGTGTGATGTATTTATGCTTTAAGCAGATGGAGAAGACAACATTTGGAGAGAAACACCAATCATCAATCAATTCAAAAGAAATCACAGAAATACTCCTTTATTCCAAATGAAGGACCAGGTCAGCCAAATAAAACATGCATACGTTTGTTGTTGACATTTTCTATCTCTACATTATAGATATTTAATACATACATGATTCTATCCATACAAAATATAAAAATATGTGAGGCCTCATTTACAACCATATTTACATGGACTTCCTTAAGTTAAAGTGAAATTATTAATTATTTTTCTCTATGTACACACTATGAACTGAATACAATAGTACAGTATATCCTAAATCCAAATCACATTGCATGAAAAAAGCTCAACTGTACCGACCCGACTAGCTTGCACACTCGCGTGCTGTTGACATCAAAGATTGCACATCAGCTTTTAACTTTGTGATTCGATGGAACTGCACATGTGACTCTAGCAGCCGTAATACTCAGGAGAGACATTAAATGAACAAACATGCAAACACTATTGCTTTTCCACTGTAATTCATCACTGACTCTCAATTACATAATATTCAACACTCAACAACACTGAATAAATGGACTGTGAGTTTAGATTTCTCCTTGTTCCAGATGGAGGATGTTAGTGTTCACCAGCTGGAGGAAGAGTCATTGTTAGGAGGATGTTAGGAGATGATGCAGTTTTTGCTTTTCCTGCGTTTGTGGGTGTATAACTGCCCAGTGCGGTTGGGTCCTCCCGTCCCTGGGTTGTACTTGTGCACAAGCTCCTGGTTGCTGAGGTAGCGCAGCTGGATGGGTCTGGGGATCGGCTCGCCCAGAAAGTATCCTTCATCCTCTGATTCGGAGGATGAGGAGCAGGTGGAGCACCAATCGTCGTCATAATCATCCCAGGAGTATTGGTTCAAGCCAGTGCGTCGGCTGGCTCCAGGGTTCTGCAGCGTCAGGTCTGACGTGGTCCTGGGGCACTGCCTAAAGAATGGAGCTTGATATCGGTCCCCTCCTCCTCCTCCGCCTCTTCCGATTCCAAACTGGTCCCTGGCGCTCCTCGGTGGCGGGAAACGATCATAATCCTCTCGGACACACAACTGTGGTCTCTCTTGGGGTCTTGTTCTTCTTTCTGCCACCAAGTTGAGAGCGTTCTCTGAGCGAGAGCGACGGGATCTGCGGGAGCGGTGGTGGTGATGCCTTCGCCTCTGGGGAGTTTCTTCAGGGGCATTTATCCGGACACTTGCTCCCCTGACACCTCCTCCTCCCCCACCTCCAACACCTCCAACACCAACGCCACCTACCATACGCTCACTGATGGGTGGCAGACGGGCAGCATTGGCACTGCTCACCAAACTTACCCTGTCTTCCTCCTGGAAGGTGAAGCCAGGCGGTAAGTGAGTCGTGCTCATACCCCTACCCATGCCAGGAGAGTCACTGTACTGCATTTTGTATTGGGAGGACCTATGGGGATCCATTTCCATGTAGGGCTGACTGGCGGTGAGGCTGTGGATGGAGTCAGAGCTACGAAACTGCCCTGAGGAGTTGAGGGTGCCCATGTTGCTTTTCTCTGACACGTTCATTCCAGAGTCTTTGCTCAGGTCTGGCATGGAGAAACGAGAAAGGTGCTCCTGACGCCTTCCTGCTCCGTCTGCTGAGTTTCCTGAAGAACAACAGCAACGAACAAAAAGTTAACTTTGATTGTTATCCCACCATTGTTAGAGAAAATATCTTAATATTCAACAACAACAGGTTTGATTCTACACTAAAGCCTAATGACTACGACACCCACCTGTTCCGTTGGAGAAAGCCAGCGACTCCATGGATCCTCTTGGGGTCTGCTCGAGAGGGGTCAGTTGCTCTGGGAAGTTAAGTGCATTGATGGGGTTCCTGCTTCTTGCCACCTGGGCTGCTGCTGGAGGCCCTAGGTCTCTGTCCCTGTCCCTCTGAAAGCCATGCAAACTGATGGAGCGCTTGTCGGGGGAGAAGCTGTTGTGCTGCTGAGAGCAATGGGACACCTCAGTGAAACTCTTTTGCATCCTCGGTTTGGGGGGATAGTACTCCTCTGGAGCTGGCTGCTGGAACCACGCCTCATTCAGAGAGTGGCCCTTCAAGGCTGAGATGGGGGGTCTCTTTAAAGCTGCATTGTCCTTGATCCTGTGATCCTGCTGTTGATTATTCTGTCCGGAGCAGGCGGGGGTATAGGAAGTCCTGACATTGCACTGGCTGAGAAGCTGGAGAGGGGTGGGGCTGGCAGTTGGGTTTGACTGGGATTCATAATTATATCCGTCACCTGCTCGCTCCTGGTTCTGCCAGGCCGGCGGCTCGCGAGTCAAGCTAGGCGTTTGGCTGGAGAGACTCAGAAGATCCATTTGTAAAGATAGTGGGTCCACCTCACCGGAAAACCTCTCCGTCTGCACACCACCTCCTCCACTCTTCCCCATTTTCGAGTTACGTCTGGACTCTCTGGTGGAGCGAGCGCTCTGGAAGGCAGAGTCAGAGGAGTCCGAGCCGTTAGGTTCCTCCCCGAGACTGCAGGAGCGCGAGCAGAAGATTTGGCCCTGCTTGGGCAAGAAGGGCCGACCAAGCAGGGAGCGTTTACAGCGGGCACAGCAGAAGCAGCCTTCGATGGCGTGCCAGTGCTGCCCATCGTACGTCATCTGGCCTTGATCAATTCCTGCAGCAAAGACAAACACAGGAATCCACAGGGTTTAGGTAAAACAGCAGATTTTGGTAGACAATTAATAAACATAACGACAAGAAAACATAACTTTTCTTTCGTTCATTTAAAATGTCTACATGCGATAATAGACGCATATTAAGTGAGATGCTTGTTAAGTGAGAATATGGAGCCAAAGGCTGTAATACATGACTGTGCATGAACACAAGACTTGGGGGCAAACTCATTACAGAGCTTGCCCAGCAGTATATAAACACATCGCATTTCGACTACGTTTCAAGTTGTCTCAGAGGGAAAGAAAACCAGCTATTTGCTAATGGCTGCCATCTGGTTTGAGCAAGTTTTCTGATGGTTTCAATTTATAATCAGTTGTGCTTTTTGGCCAAATACGTTTTTTCCTGTATCCTGCCTGACAAATAATTACAGAGCAAATTTGTTGAGAGGTATGTGCCAAAATCACACCTGGGCATCCTTTCAGGGGAAGCACGCATATGCACCCATATATACACACACATAGTTCTTAACAGGAGATGGCATTGGGCCAAGAGGTGCTAATATAAAGGTTTCCTGCTGAAAAATCCCCCAGTTCCTTGCCCCTGTGGCTTTGCCTCTAACACTGCAGTTCTTAAGAGTTTGGTTTGTTTATTTTTTGTTGTACAAATCTGTGATCATGGGGGTAAAAAGTGATCACTATGGTCGGCCTTTACCCGAGTCAGGTTTCCACACTGTATGGTGTATATTGTATAAATATGTGTGCTCTGTAAACTGAGGTCTCTGGCAATGGATGACATCATTCTGTGATAAACAGTGCTTGAGGTCGTAACTTTCTCATCTGTGTTAGTTGCTAAAATAAATGAGGTCACTCTATCGTCCACTCTATTTTTCCATGTCTCCATCGTAGCATATTACAATGTTTTTTGTAAGGGCTCCTTACAATGACCCACAGGTGATTAATGAAGTTTGTGTGAACAGTGATAGATGCCGGGCGCTTCTGTAGCATACCAATATGTTCCCCGCAGGAGTCGCAGTACTCTGCGTAGAGGGACTCAAAGCAGGAGCAGCAGTAGGGCCGTCCCTCCTTCATGATGTAGCGCTGCCCCCCCAGCACCGTCTCACACTCGAAGCAGCAGAAGTGCTTCATGTGCCAGTGACGCCCCTCTGCCTCTGTGCACTCATCCGCAAAGATGATCTAAGAAAGGAGAGATAAGACACAGAGTAACGTTTATCACGGGTCCTCAGAGGTATAAAGCTCAATTGGGTTATCACCGTGTGTTGAATGACAGCACAAAGCCTGGTTTCGCCCTCTCGCCCTCCTCCACACACACTACTTTCACCTCCTCAGATAATCCTATTTTTCACTGACTTGTGTAGGAGGCTAATGTGTGCGGGGACAAGGTGGTGCATTTAGTTGTAATTATGCTGCTGGTGTATTACCGGGGTGCTTTTTGAAGTACTTAAAGTGTCCTCGTCCCCATTTACAGAGGGAGTAAGTCTGTGTTAATGGTTTGGAGATCAGGATATTGAGAGCTGACCCCATTAGAGTTTTAAAAAAACCTGCACGTGTTAAACTGTGACAACCTTGGTGGGGAAGCATGTGAGCATCATCTCACAGCAGTTTGGTTTATATAAGGTATATACATGTGCATATATGTGCACAATGTTTACAAATGAATATATAAGGGTGACAAGTGTATCTGTTAACAAATGAACCTCCATACAGACGTGTGTGTGTTTGTGTGTGTGTGAGAGACGGGCATCTACCTCATCGCAGGCGGTGCAGCGCGGCTTCAGCCTCTCGGCATGGTGCCGGCCGCAGTAGATCTTCCCGTCCTGGTGAAAGTAGATGAGGTCCACCAGGAGCTCATTGCACATGCTGCACACAAAGCAGGCGGGGTGCCAACACACGCTGTGACCCGCCCGAGACGCAAACACAGCAATGTCGCCTCCGTTTATCTGGCCCCCGCACTAAAAAACAGACAGAGGAAGAAGAATGTTTAGAGAAACAGGTTGCAAGTACGTACTATCTATTGGTATTTGTCACTATTGTATCCCACTGTTTCTTTGCCAGGTTTGGGAAGTGACAATACCGAGTAGCAATATAATAACCACCCTGTTATTTTGTTTTCTAACACACTGTTGAGCAATGAAAGCGATAATATAACATGACACTGTTAACCACTTTAAAAAATGTGAGGCTTCTGCAGTTGTGATTATGTACTTTTTCATATAAACATCAGCCAGTGGGATGATACTTTGGTATTTGTTTGTAAGTATGTTTGTTTGTAAGCAAACAAATCCTGGAAACTTTTTCTGAATGTGCACCTGTTTAGCATCCCTACAGAATGAGGAGGCGAGGCACCATGTTGACACGTATGGAAAGCAATTATTTTCAGGTTGTTGGGATATAACACCGTGAACGAAACAGTCTTGAAACATCAGTAAAGAAGACAAAAGTCACTGTAGCGTGGTCTTAAACAAGTGTTATTCTATTGGTTTGAGGTTTTATCTACACACACAGTCAAGGTAATAACTCCTTCTTAGTTTAGTTATGTTTTTAAATGATTGATCGTTTGATCTTTTAAATGTCACAGCACAGGCAAAAATACCTGTGACAATTTCCTTAAGGCTGATATCGTCTGCAGATATCTTGTTTTATCTTATCAACCGCTCAACGCTTCTGTTTACTGTCACATGAGACTCAAAAGCAAAACATCCCGTCTTCACTGATAGGCTGAATCAGGAGCATTTTCTCGTGACAAATTGATCTACTAATCGTTTCAACTCTAAAGGAGATTTTTCTCTGAAGATGCACCTTTTCCAAAGAAAATTCCTTTCGCAGGATCCTTATCAGGGTCAACGTCAATGCTGACACTGATGCAGCTTGTCAGACTAGTGCGTCAATGTCTTTACCAACATTTTGCATGAAACCTGGACTAAAACAGAGCACGAGTGTTTTGAGTTTGTATGCATGCGCTGTTTCTGCTAGGGCACGGGCAGGGAGAGGAAATTAAGTGACTCTCGGAGAATGTTGAAGGATGGGGCAAAGGGGAGGAATGAAAATGGAGAGATGCTGCCTACGGGAGGATAATAGGGAGAGCCGGGTCGGCATGGAGGTGAAGAGGTAGAGAGGCTGGCGCTATAAACAATGGGGAGTGCTAACGAGACAGGGGTGAGGGATCAGGTAGGCAAAGCAGATTTAGAGGGGGGGACTGGAAGAGGGAGACTGGGGGGGGAGTTACAATCAGGTTATCTAACTGGCACAAAGCCTGCTGCTGCAAGGAAGCCAAAGGGGGGTGGGGGAATTCAATCAATACACACTCTCCCAACAATCTGTTCCCTCACATAAAGTGTGTGTGTGTGTGTGTCTGCCGAGTGAATGAGAAGCACAAGCTGTAAAGCACCTATCCACCCGGGGCAGCAGCACCACAGAGAGAAGCTCTACTTTGCTAAAGCCTGTTATGCACTCTGTAACAAATGTCGAGCGGATGAAGAAGTGTGCTAGTTTGTTGTTAAAAGAACACTTCATTGCACTCCGAGGTTCCCATAAGGCCACTACAAGAGCACAGGAAGTAAACACATTAAATATTTGATGGCACACTTGGTACCACTGTGATAAATCTTCAGCTGGAACTGTAACTTCATCTCAGAGGCAAATACTGTGAATGTCTGAGTGTGACAGCTGTTTTGTGGAATGAGACGCGTAATAGTACACAATATACACACACATGCGACACCTGAGCATTCTTGTTCAACACTTTTGAGGATATATTTGACAAGGTCGCTGCATTGTTATAAAAAGGAGACAACTGTTGTGTCCCTGTCCTTCATATGTCATCCTCAAGCACCTCGCGTACATCATAACAAAACTTGATATGTCAGCCGGCCGTCCAGTAAATCTCTGGTACCATCTATCGCTTACATTCCACCGGCCTCATGAGCCACCTTTGCTCCTGTCACATTTCACTCACTCGTGTGTCAGGACGCGGCGCAAAAAATGACATTTAGACGTGAAAATGATTGTTTGCTTTCACAGCATCTCTGATCTTGTCATAGATTTCACTGCTACAGGGACATGATGTAAAAATGATATATCAGACATTTTTGTGTGGTTACCTGTTCGCAGATCGCCCCGGTCATCGTCACGGGGAACGGACGCACATTGCCACGGCCCAGGTTCTCCCGCTTACGCTGGTTACTGAAGAGCTTCAGCTCTCGCTTCTCCTCGTCGTCCAGGCTGTTGCAGTAGCGTAGCTGCACACAAACACGTCACATAAACATACATGTGTCAAGTTTGATCTGTTATGTATTGTCAAACGTTGGTGTTGATGATCCACAGCAGACATAGAGGTCTGTCATGACTGAACAAGCAGAGATGTTAAAAATGACTTTTACAATGGTTCTGTTTGATTCAAGTATCCCTGTGAGTCATAATAGTGTGACACTGAGTCAGCTGGCACGACACCAGGACTCTGACAATGAAGCAGTAAATGGATTTCCACATTACCACCTCAGCCAAGGGGGTTATGTTTTAATCTATGTTGCTTGTTATTCAGCAGGATTACATCAAAATCACTCAAATTTCGATTTCGAATGAAGGGATGGGACGTGGCCCGAAGAAGAAGGCATTACATTTTGGAGTGGATCCGGATAAATGGGTGGATAACGATAGCGGCAATGCACTCACACGTGCACACATGTTGCCCTGTGGTAAAATGGGCATAATATGTCATTCTAAGTTTTAAGTCTTAAAGAGTCTTCCCCTCTTTGTGTTTCCATCACAAGTGGAAATACGCTGTATCAGCTCAATATATTCCCCACTGGGTTTAGGACGGAGGAGCAACATGCTGGAAGTGATTATTCAATTTCATTAGTTCTATCCTTTTCCATTCCAAGAAAGAGAGATCTTCAGCCATGTTTGTGCACCAGAAACTTGAAGTCGTGGAGGGATCTATCCTCAAGATTTACTGCAAAATAATATTTAATAATTTCAAAGAACAATGCAGTGCAGAGGCGGCCTTGTTCCATGCTAACACAAATCACAGCCGCCATCTCAGATTTGTTTACAGACACAAATAGGCTTGGTGCAGTGCCCGTTGACAGTTATCCACCAATCAGAGTTTAAGGATTAAGAGTCTTCCTACATTGTTGGCTGCAAGCTACACTCGTGCAAGACAGAAAATGGTCACAAAATGGCATCAAGCATGGGAGAGATTGCAGCAATTGTTTAGCTTTTAATTCACCACAAGACTCAATAACCCCATCTCCCAAACAGAACTGGGTAACATGAACCTGACTTTAGACAGAATAATTAAATAAAACGCAATTAACTGTGATGACTTATTGATGAAAAATAATTAGAGGCAGCTTAACACACACGCACACACACAAAGTCGCGCACACTCCTTACTATCTCATTCCCACTCATTAAGAGGACAGACTCCATTTTTCCTTGGTCTGTCTCATCCCGTAGCCCCCTCTTATCTCTGCTTTGCCCCGAAGGAGGAGAGGAAAGGGAGGGGATTGATGGGTGGATAAAGATGGATGGATGAAGGTGGTGGTGGGGGAGGGCTGGTTGTTTTGGACTCACCTCATTGTCGTGGGGCGGGAGCTGATGGAGCAGCTGTTTGATGCGGTATTTCTCTCCTGGGCTGTTCACATAGGGCACCTTGTCCTCGGGCAGGGAGCTGTAGTACTGATGGACCTGAGTAGGAGACAGAGGCACAGAGAGGGTAGGAGATGAAGAACAATAACCTAAATACAACACATAGACTGGATGACTAAACAAAAATACACTTAAGAACAGCAAGTGATTCATTTCATTATTGATTTAACTCTTGATTTATTGTTTTTCATTTATCGATTTTGTCTATTCAATGACACAAAATAAGGAGCTGTTAAGTCGTCAATAGGAGAAGCTGGGACCTGCAAATGTTTGATATTATTTGACCCCCCCCACACACACACACACACACACACACACTAGAATCACAGATTTATGGCCCACCCATTGAAACTTAATGGAACCACACCGCTCCATCTTTGCACACTGACATGGGAATATGTTACTGATCTCAAATATGCAGCCCCTCCCCCCATGTCTACGTGCACACACAAATAAGTGAGTAACACGTATGCATGTATGCAGTGCACGTGCATACAGCAAGATTAATGCTAATCTGGTCATTCCAAATCACTTGGACATTCTTTGCATTACAGCGGCAGACAATGAACGTCATCTCAGGGTTATTTATTGCAGTCTTTTTTATTACACTGTAACAGGGGGCTGGGGTGTATCAGAGGTCAGGCAGTCATATATGAATGTGAGTGAGGGCTGGGGAGTGGGGGGGGGTGCCAACCACGAAAGCCACAGGGTTTTCAAGGGAGAATTAGGAACAGAGGTCAAAGACAGAGAGAAGAAGAGGTGGGGGAGAGGAGGTGTGGAGAGGTTATACGGGACAGAATGAAAGTGTTAGATGGGTGAACAAAGTGTGTACTTAAGAAACATGACAATCTTTGATTATTTGAGGGACACACAATACAGCAGCGTGAAGACTTACAAAGAGACAACATGATCGATACCTGCTGACTAGGTCAAGACCTGTTTTAATCACCTGTCTGTCTCCTGATTGGATCTACTGAGCAGAAGCCACCAGCTTTGTCCTTGGCAATAGGATTTGTCACACACAAACAAATTAACTTGGATAAACCAAGGATCAGTGCCAATGACCAAAACTAAGAGCCGACTGGTTTCTAAAACTCTCCTCTGTATCAAAGGCAGAGTGGATACAGAAGCCTTATTTGATATTTTATTGTTGGGATGAACTTGTAAGAGGAGTTGTTCTTAGTGTAGCCTCCTGAGAGCCTCCTGCTTTGGTCGGTTTTCACCAGTGTTGACGAGGCACGAGGACTACGTGTCCTGCAGCACACCTCAGGACGCCAGGAGGTGTGGAGTGTCTCAGGATAGTTCATGAAAAGGAGACTGACTTTGGTCAAGGATTGATAAATCCCAGAACACCTTTATGCACTTATGGAGAAACACATGCACATGCTACCAGATATGCACACATAGACACGTGCAAACACACACTGCTAATGATAAATTACGAAACATGCTTTCATCAACAACAGGGTTGCAATCTGGAGGTGAAAGGCTCATTGCCCCAGGGGAAAGATCTAAAGACAGATAACACACACACACACACACACACACACACAGACACACTCACACACACAATGGACACACAGTTGCAGCAAGAGCCAGGAGGAGCAGCTTGTGATAATAACTGTAATCGAAAGCAGACAGCTAAAGACAGGGCAGAATTTGGAACTGTACTGAAAGCAGTGTTTTTAAAGGCGAAGGCGAATGGTAGGATTTTGCAACTGAGTGACAAGAGCAATGGTTTCCCACAGATGGTTTCTATTGCTGTTAATGGCCAGATAGCCAGAGGTAAAGATACCACCAGGGACTGGGACGGACATTCCCTCAGCAAGCCACTTTACAGTGGTTAGTGGACATAGACACTATACTGTCGAGAAAACAATGGCAGAAACAGTCAAACATGGTGGGAACGATGGTGTTTTCACAGCGAACAGAGCAGTGTTTTCAGTCTTTGTCCTGTTCTCTTCTGCTTTAGTGAGATGCTTGAGTTCGGCTCAGCACTGCAGCTCAGATTTTGGATCAAATCTACGTTTTGAAAGTGAAAAAAGATCGTAGCTGGGTTGTCACAATTACAACGAGGATATGCTCTTGTTTAGCTGGTGAAATGTTAACCATCATCCACAACTTAGCTTGTTAGCCTGGTGACAGTTGTTAACCATTGGTTGTAAGAAAAAAATAGTGAGTAAATAAGCAGGCTTGATCTTCCAGGAAAAATAAATATCAAAATTTACAAAAGTATGACTTATTTCTTTTTTTTCAAGAGATCTCCTCATTTAGCATTAACATTTCGGATGATCTGATCACAAGTGAAAGGTGATGCACTGAGATCTGATCGTTTATCATATTCTGAGGTGGTTTGGCCACATTCTAATTTTGGTGTGTTCGTCAGAATGAAATCTGCCAAACTCCATGTTCAACGTACAACCTTCGAGCACGAGGAAGTACTTACTAATTCAAATGGTGTTCAAATCACATAAACTTGCTTTGTCAACGATGAGCAGATATAGATAGATTACAAGTGTGTCAAACATCTTCAGAGATTTGGTTTGCCTTGAATATGACCCAGAAAAGATCCAGTCTGCTGTGTCCCAGTTCAGGAGCAGCATCCGTCTAAAAATCCAGTCTTCCAGTTTCACTTTCATTTAAAAGAGTTAAGCTTTGAACACTTTAGTCTCTCTGTCGGTCCCTTTGTAACAGGTTTTTCAAAGAAGAGCAATGAATCCTGGGATAGGTTGGCCTGGGAAGGATCCACTTGTTGTAGCCTTTGTTTCTGACGGGTGTCAGTACGCATTAATCGGCTCCATTTGGAGGAACCTTTGAAATGAAACAGCCTAGTCGCACTGCAGTGAGTAATCTGTCTTTAAATGCAGCCTCTGAAGAAGGTGGCCCCTGAATTGAGACACAGCTTTAATTGGTGTAATTTTCTCCCTCTTCTCTTAATTTCCAGCAGACTAGACCCGAGGGAGGTGCACTGCTCCCTCCTGCTGGTTAAAAACAACGTCAGAAGGCCAGCCATGAACAGTACTTACTGTCCACTTAGTATAGGATCATCCCAGATAATACCAGGTATGAACGGGGCCTAAAACAATCAATGCACCGAACAAACCTCTTAGGATAGCCTTGTCCTTTTATCTCTCATTCAAAGCTGCAGGTTGTAATGAGGCCAGGTCAGTAGCGGCCAGTTTTCATTAGCATTGAATAAAGGGGGTCTAATTGTCCTGATGTCCATTTTTGAACACCAAAACCTAGCCTCATGTCCTTCTTTGACATCCTTTGTCTTCTGAAAGTTAATTTATCCACATCCGAACTCAGGATCCATCATAGAGTCTGGAAATAGCTATAGTTTGCACAAAACACTTGATTTCTATTTAAATATCCCACATGTGAGCAGTCTGAAAAACACATACTTCATGTTCAACTGCAAATTAAAATCAGATCCACGAGTCTGCACATTTGACTGAACCTAATCTATTGCTATGTGATTTACAAAAAACAGTAAAGTGCCACTGCTAAGTAACATTCTTGGACTTAACAAGCTGTAACTTGGCAACATGCAAGATTTTATATTGAGATGGATGGAGGGACGAGGGCGAGAGGAGACAGTGAGAGAGAGAATACTGGCAGGCTCGTCCATACTGCAGCTCAATAACATTGCCAGCACACTCTGTAATGGCTTTGTTTGGTGATAAAGATTCATGTATTCAGCCACTGTTGACAGAAATACAACTCACGCTGGAGAGTTGACCGGTCCAAACTAAGTGCAGAGTTATCCCCCATAATCCTCAGATATCTCTGACTGAATACCTCAATTCTGCTCAGAAATCTCCCGTTACTGAGCGGTGACTTTACACCACTGATGGCTGAATAGGGCTCGTCCAAGGCACCGGCTCCCTAAGGGGAAATTTAAACCCACTGTTAAGAATCCTGGAGATTCGCTCTGTGTTTTCTATTGCTCTCAATTCACGCTCTTTTATTACTGCATGCACAGGAAATCCGGGCTTTGAAAAGCTGCACATCAGGTGCACTCCTCTGTGATGAGTCACACAGCAGGTTTTCACAGCTTGAATGACTTGCATATCAGGTTGAGAAACTAGAAATTGTTATAGCTGTGGACAGATTTCCTGTAATGCTCTTAAATGGCACAATTTGTCCACCAGGTCTTATTGTTATTATCACAATACAATTTGTTTTCATATTTGTGGAGCATTGTGCCGCTACAGTACAGCACAGCCCAGTTTCCATTATAACCTGATGTTCCAGAGGTCATATCAACCCTGGACGAGAACCTAATTGACTTCGGGGTCAGACGTGTAACCCTGTTGGGGGATGAAAAATAGCTGCGTTTAGTCCTCCGAGGTGAAAACAGGGGGGCTGTGCCAACACCGCGTATTGACCAATTCACTGCTTTTAACACACCACCAAAATGAAACCAGCCCCCCATAAATGTGTCTATTAACCCATAAAACTGGAAACCCTCCCACATGAGCATTGTAGAGGGGATTTTCTTCAACAAGCGTGGGGTCATTTAATGCGTGCTTAGCTGAGCCTTCGTGAGGGCAATGAAACCTACTGTAAATGTGTTTGCAGGCAGAATGAAAGGGAGATTAATTTGACTGCGGGAGCTTTATAATCCTTGTTAACCATTATCCTGTAGAAAGCCCTGTCTGCATAAATCGTGAAATATCATATAGTGAGGTTGAGCTCTAAATGAAGGGTTAAAAAATATAGAACACTACAAGCAGTTTGGTGCCTGGAATTTTTAGTAGGTTTATACTGTATTGGAATGTAATTAAATTAATTTAATTTTCTAACTGAAACCTGTCACCATAATATTTTGTAATTCTGATCTTGGTATGTGGATTTAAAATATAACATATCATATCGTTAGGATTGAAATCAGAGCTTCTGCAAGCAATGAGTGTCTGTTATTAGATTCCTGGACTTTCATTGTCATTTTATCTCTTTTAAGAGACCTGACATGTAGCGCACGTCTGTTCTCAACACCTGCTTCAGAAACAACACAACAATATTATAAATAGGATCAGAGCCTATCTCAGTACAGCACTGAGATATAGGATGAAATGCCTACATGCTTTCATTATTTTAGGTTGTGTTTGGACAGTCAAGTTTTATGGTGTGGGTGACAACTTTTGACACTTTGACACTTCCTGCATGTTTAGAAAATATTTTGGGATTTGGCCAATGTGTAGTCTTCACAATCATGTGTGACTCAGTGCGGACAGAACTGCGTAGAAAACCTTCAGTTTTACAGAAAGGCGTCATTGGTCCTGGTGCTGTCTGGTGTAAACAACATGGCCTAAGATTGCAGGGAATGAAACCATGCTGGTACCTGTTCAGGTTTGAGTCCGGGCGGTACCCAGGCATACTCCTCCAGGGCACAGCCAGAGTCGTCGTCTGAGGTAGAGTTCCTCTGGAAGTCGTACATCAGCTTGGTGACCGTCTTCTCCATCTCTACAGGCATGGTTGGTATTGCATGCTCCTCACGACGACACTTACAGTGCACACAGATCTTCCTACAGAGGAATAAGACAAAACATCTGTTAGGCCAAAGTTGTGTGTGGACTACACTTATGTTTAACACGCACAGATTTCATGGAACAAGAGTCTCCAATTACGTACCGAAGCAGTGGTTATTCGACCGTCTCAATAAAAGTGTGATTTGTGGTTTGAAAGTAACTTTTGTGCCTTGAACTCACAATAATTCAGAATACACAATCATTAGAGTGAAAACAAGTTTAATAAATCGCTTTGTAAATAGAACTGCATCTCGGGTGATAGGGTTTTACCATCAACAAAGATATCATAATGTAGAGACTGTTTGGGCCAATCAAACTTGCCATTAATCAAATAAATAAATACATAACCCAAATAGCCGAGAACAAAATGAACATCTGTCATGCAACTCCTTTAAAGTTCTGCAAACCACCGTTGACTTTTTTACAAAAGCACATAAGGCCTGTGCATGTTCGCAGACCCTCTACCCATAAAGCATGTTTAAAGGTCAAGGCTTTCTGCTGCAGCTCTCACACTAAAATGTCGGTGCCACAACTGCAAGGCTCAACAATCCTCTTGGGTGAATCAAGTATGAAGGTATAATCACAAACAGGCGATGGAAATTAGCAGAATATTGAACCAATGACAGTGATGGAAAGCAGTACTGTACAAACACACCAATACACACACTTCCCTATGAACAAGGCTGGCGAGAAACACTAACAGATGCTTAGCCAGGACAGTGCTCCACACTCATTAGTCAAACGGACCCACCCAGCTTCAAAATGGAAAGTGTTCATGTGTGAGTTTCCTCAGCGAAGGAAGCCTGGGTGCTTGACACCGATACTCCTCCTACCTGCTCTTTCATTTTCAGTTGTGTCCAGAGAGCAATGAGAAGAGTTATTATATATGATAGACTCGAACAACTGCTCTTGAGTGTTGTCTTGCAAAATTCTTGGGATTAACAGTCGATGATTACGATAAGGAAACAGAACCTGTGAAACATCTCACAAAAAGTAGAACAGGATTTGGTTGAACACCTGAGTGCATGGATTCAAACTAAAATATAGGCCACCGTCACTTGGTCTGTACTTTGATCCAAAGGGAGCAGACGTTGCATTCATATAAATTCCTGTGTCCTTGACAAGTCTAAGCCACTGCATTATGAAGAAACTCTGGGTGGCCAGAATGTCACATCCCTCTAACCCTTGGTGCCCCTCAGGCGGCCAAACAAGGGAGACAATCCCATTAGCTTCCCAGACGGACGCCTGCCTGTCTGACAGACAGCCCTATGCGGAGGAGCTTAAGGACACTAAGGACACTGTTTGACAGCCTGACAACCCGACTGGCAACAGATCTGTTAGTTTAAAGTGCTTGAAGCACAAACAGCACTGTGCGGAGAGCCGGCCGGGTCTCTCTTTGTATTTGCTTAGAGTAGCACTTCTTGACCAAGGGTTGAGTTTTGGTAAACAAAGCACCTTATTCTATTTGGCTCAGCACTGATGGATTATGATGACAGATCAGACATTGGAAAGACTTGAAAACCACTTTCGAGTCGTCTATCCAAACCTCACTGACGTGCCGTAACTGGTTACATGAGCAATCCTGACAAAGAAAAACTCACAAATCTATAGGTCTAAAGTCTGACAAATTTTCCGTCACCACTTGAGAATCCTTGCCCCGCACCAGGAGACTTTACAACCTATTACTGTCTGCTCAAGCTTTCAACACCGCCCCGAGCAGAAAAGCCAGACCTCTGTAAATTCTGCTGTCATGGTGGACGACTTCAGGAAATGACTCCATAAACATTAGCAAAACGCACAGAGGGGTGAGATATCTCTGCCACGACGAGTGAAGCTTATGATAAATAGAGGAGTGATGCAGCTCAGGCAGATGAACTCATCAAGTAGCTGTCAAGCAAGCAGACTGGCAAAAGGTTGTTTGGAAAATCCCTTTTATCCAGCTTGATACTCTAGCCAGGGGCAACACAGCTTCCCTACCTTCGCAGATGTAAGGCAGATTAGTCAATTGACATGCACAAAAAAATGCATGCAACTATAAGGACACACAAACTCAAGGGTAATGGTAGAAAGAGCAAGACAAAGGCACTTAACATGAAGACAAAAAACACATGAGGACTATTCTTCTGACATCCTGCCAGCTGATTACAAGTTATCTCTGCCTTAGGATGGGGAGAGACACTTGGAGATACAAGCGTACAAATAGCCAGAAGGAGCAGAACAGACCTGAAGGAAAGCATTTCACACTGCATTCCTTCTGACAGGACACATCACAACATCCCAGCTCCACAATCGTCTTGCTACAGTCTGCCTAGAGTTAAACTTGGAGGTAAAGTCAGCTTGCGACCTTTGGAGCAATGCACCTTTCTGACCCACACTGTCGGACCAGATGTGTGATGATGACCTTCCTCGAGTGATTCACCTCGCAAACATCCTGATCTCTCTACATCAGTGCTGGCAGAGATACGGTAAGCCCACAGGGGCCCGTTGCTCCTTCCCTCCTCGTCTATCCTCATGATTTACAACAAGGTTCATGCACATGCCTGGGATTTCCCCTTCTCTGTAACTAAATCCCCTGACTTCCCCTTGTAACCTACACCATTTCAATTAGGGGAGATTTGGGGACTTTGGTCATACAAGTCAAGTACATCACAGACGCCTCATAAACGACTCAGGGGTAAATAGCGGGAGGTTAAAATGCTGGTTCTTTATTCAGAAGAGACAGGCACTTCGTCCCCTGGGAGATATAAATGCTGACGAATCATTTGTGAAGTTTGTTTAAGACCTGGGGGGTATGCTGTTGGTTAGTGATCCCGGAGACCATGATGTCAGTGGACAATGATTCACCATTTCAGGTTAATTATCGTCACAGTTTTCTAGATTAGCTTTGTAACACTGGCAACGGGGGTTGTTTCCTTGCGTAACTAGGACCTGATAGGGTACTCTGTTAGATGTACAGCCCTGCTTCAATCCTTTGTTTTTAGAATGGATTTACCAGCCCACAAGCAAATGGGCTTCACAGCTATATGGTTCTATCCCCAGGGCTAGGGTTAGAATTAAGAGACTGTTCAACACAAACTTTAAAGAGTCATCTGACTTAACTGTTTCCAGAAGCAATTTCAGAAAGTACGGCCTTGCCGAGTTTGAAGCAGAAGTCTCATTCCACTCTCATTCCTGAGAAGCTCTCAAAACCACTGCAGCCTTTCCATGGCATCACTAGTCTTGATGGTCAGATTAAAATCCCATCTTGCAATGGCAGCTCTGCAGAAAGGCTGAGGTCGGTTGTCAAGCGAGGAGAGAGCAGAGGAGAGATCAGCTGGGTGCACACTGCAGCCACATCTTGGATTCTTTCCCCCTCTTTTCCTCCCTTTGTGCTCTATGGAAGACGTGTAGGGGACTGGGACAGACGCTTCTATTTAACAGCCTTTTGTTTGGTTCATATGACATTTCCACTTAGTGGTTTGAAGCTATTGTCCCCACTTTCATGAATTATTTATACAGCAATATACAAAGTCGGGTTGACGTCAGAGCCATTCGGACTTAATCACAGCTAATCATGACTGGAGGGGTTCAGAATCAGGATTGACAAATTAGTAACAAAGCAGATGCAACATTCTGCGAACAAAGATTCAACCTGCATCCAGCTGACCTAACAAATTACAGTGGTAATTTGTCATGCTTTCTTTCCAACTAGCCTCCTGTCCACTAGCCTCAACTGGACAGTGGAGCTTTTACTGTAAAAGGCAGTGACGTATATGCACAAGTGTAACTGACAAGAAATTTCAAGAATGTTGTAATGTTGTTCTAACAGTTTGGATATGCCTGACAGATTAATCAAGCCTATGCCAACTGTTACATCAACACAACGCCTTTCATTCTTGCACTTGAGGCGCAATTACTCGATGCAGCTTTCTCCAAAATGATAAGTTACGTGCTAGGAAATAAAAAAGGTCGGCAGGTGCACGGCCGGTGAAGATGACAACAACAGCTGGCAAAAATATCAAGCTTAACCCCCAAAACTTTTTAAGTACACAAGGAGTCCTACTCTGCTTGTGAAATTGTTATGATGTCTTTCGTGGCTCTGGATGTTTACATTTTTCTTTCTTCAAATTAACCGTACAACGTCATTAAGGGTTATAATGATAGGTGTGCTATTGAGTGAAAAAATAAGTGTTTCTGGAGCTTTAGCAACACTAAAGAGCAAAAGTCAGAATAGCTTAGTCTTTGCTGGTTCTACGTTTGTGTTCATCCGTCTCATGTGAATTGCTGGAATTTAATTGTGCACGCAAGACCAGACATAGGTTAAATGCTGATCACTATCTGAACTTGGTTGAAATAAAAAAAAGTATACAAACAGGCAGTGTTTAGTCTTACGGTCCAGCGAAAAAGGAAGAATTTCTGCTGCCAGAATTAGCCAAATGCTAATAGAACAGGGACTAACCCCTTAAATTTCAACTGTAAAATCTGTTGTACCTATTGTAGTTTCACCGACTGCAGAGGACACAAACTGGTTTACTCAAAAGTCTAAATAAATAGTCACACAACTTTTTAATGTTTAACTGAAAAAAAAAAAAAAACGTGGGCAACATCACTTCCATTCTCTCTTGTCTTTTTAAGGAGTAAACAGTGGTTGACAGGATTTGTGTAGAGTGGGAAGGAGAGAGCAAAGGGGAGAAAGAGATATTTATGTAACATCAGACTGGGACGCTTTCAGCTCCAGCCCAACTACACTTGAGAGTGGATCACATTACTTATTCATTCACTGGTGACTTGTTCCATAAAGTGACACTGCTTTGGACCCGGAGAGGGGGACTCATGGGAGAGCCATGCTTCCAAGACCACCTCAGTACAGACTTTAAAACCATTCTCACACCAGTAACCCAGTGCAGATTTATCAAACACTTGCTGATTGACTTATGATACGTTGTGGGAGAAAATATCTCAACCAATCTGCCAGGAACTTTGCAGAATATTACATTGACTTTCCTTTTAATGTGTCAGTGGGAAAACGCCGCAACCAGTGAGGCTCTGACATGTTTCCAGAGGCAGTTGTGGACGTCAGAAATAATGTCGGTCTGGCTCCTGTCAGCTCAGTTACTGTTTGGGCTGCTCTCAGACCAGTGATCCTGCAGCCACATTATTCAGTTCAACCCCCTCCCCGCTCTCTCTCTCTCTCTGTACATTCATGTGCTAATCCGGTGACCCCGTACACTGCCAAAAAAAAAAGTAGCCATCTTAACGGGTCAATCGCTCTGAATGGAGTCTTGTAATGGTCTCCTTCAGACAACTGCCATGGCGATGTGATTATCCCACATGTTTCCAAAACAGTAAATTACAGGACACAATTAGAGCTTTTTCATGAACTGGGATGATGTAAATAATCACAATTTACGCAGAAACAACGTGACACAAGTTGATTAAGACGGCACGGGATATAATAAACATTTGTAAAAAATTTCACAGAGGCCATTCTCCTATATCTGTTCATTCACAAGGATGTCCACAGTCCATATGGCACAGAGGCCGCACAACAAAGACGTTGTGGATGGCAGGCGCACAGTGGTAGCCGGAGCATTCACGCTACAGGGGGTGGGGTGGGGGGTAGAAAACAGTGAGAACACGTTCGTAGAGGGAGAGCTACAGTGCAAGTACGGCAACTCTCGAACTCCCATCGGTGTACCGCCGAGTAGACCGTGAGGAACCTGGCCATTTCAGCCAATAACGAAGTGGGCAGAACAGCCCCTTTAAGGTCAAGGACTTTAAAGAGTGCAGATGACACTAGTTTGCGCCTCCGTAACAAAGAGAAAGCGGTTAAAGTCAGAACCGTACACGACTTCATTGTGACACATTGCCATTACGCTCATTACGCATTTAAAGCGCCCGGCGGTGACCGTGCGTCGCGCAGAGAAAACAGCTCCGAACCAACATCTACAAGGAGCATATACCGTGCTGCTTACCTTCCTACAGACTGCGGGGGGCTGGAGCCACAGCCCGGACCTCGGTGCTGGTTGCGGTGGAGCAAGTTTTATGATACGTCTTCCTCATCGCAGAATGTTGTCACCCAACTCCTCACGTAACACCACAGCATTCACGACGGAATCCCCCCCCCCCACGCTCCGGTCCAAGCCTCTCACCCTCGGTTTGTGTCGGCACCCCTCTGCTACATGTATCCCCTCCGGTTCAAAAGCCTTCTGTCGACCCCCTGTCCTCAGCAAACACACTCAGCACTTCTGCAAACGAGGAGCGGAGCTTAGAGGGAGAGCCGATTTAAGAAAGTGCGTGAAAACAGGTCCTCGTTTAATCGCAGGTCCAAACAAGAGTCCACGGAAATGTTTTCAATCCCAGGGAATAAAAGAGAAACCTTCCGTGCGTGGCTGCGCTAAACTCCGAGTCTGAGGATCCGTGCGGACTTTCTGTGCGTAAAGGCGCTGCGCACTGGAGCTGCTCCTCTTGCGGCTCCGCTCGCTGCTGACCGACCGACAGACGATCTGCGCTTCATTTTCAAGTCAGAATAATAACACGGCCACCTCCGGTTGGGACTTTCAAAATAAAGCAAGTCATGTATACAGTGTATATACAGTGTGTATATATATATATATGACAAATAAACTGGCATATCCTTCAACTGAAAATGTGTTTGTTGATAAGGGAAAAAGCTCAACCGGCTAAGGAATATCACGATATTTTTTACATTATATCTGTTATATACTATTGTTACTGTTGAATAACTATACATAATTTTTACTTGCGATTTTGTATATTTGACATATACACAACCAAACAAAAACATTAGATTGTTATTTATCTTTTGACCTTACATGCGTCTGTTCACTTCGATACAGTGGATATGTATTTAAACCTTTTGTTTGAAGGCAAGGTTCTTGACTTCCTGTCTTATTCTGAGTTCTTCCTGGATGGCTTGACACAAACACACGCGCGCGCACACACGCACACACGTCCTGGTGTGATGTCACGAAGTCAGCATCTCAACACTGGTGTAATTAGCTGTGTGAATGACTGGAGCTCTGGCAGGATTTGCATGTGAATCAAACCACTTCCCTGAATCAACTGGCCATTGGCAAGAAAGTGAGTAAGAGAGAGAGGGGGGGGGGGGATAGAGCGAAAGAGAGAGATAGAGAGAGTGAGAGAGCATGCGGGAGAAAGGGTTGCTGACCTGCGTGGGGAAATGGGGAGGTGGATCCCTGTAAACACAACAGTGCTGTTTAACATAAGAAACGCACTTACTGAAAGGACAAAGGCATTACAGACCAATGAAAAGCCACCAAATCAAAAACAAATGTATTCTCCAGGGCACCCATGTCCATGATTTAATGACTGAAGTAGACTACAGTCATTTAACGCTTATATTTAATTGTTATAACATTAACACTAATTAAGTTCAAAGTAATAGAATAGACGATGCTGCATCTGTCTCTCCTCTAGTTTTATATCTTCCACTGACCAAATGCTGCTGATTAAAACCCAGTAGACAACAAGGAAATTAAAGCAAGGGATTGATTTACTGACATGACCGTGGAGTCCGTTAGCTCAACGATTACCAACAGCAGCTCTTATAGATTGTCACCTTCTGGTTCTTCTACATCTCTGAAACACTCGCTTGGCTACAAATTCCACACTGAGATCGCTCCTCTCTTATTCCTTCTGTGAGTGGTAGAAGTGCTTTTTGGCAAACAGATTTTAAAAGGCAATATGTAGGATGGATAGCATGGAAGTGGGTTAGTGCAATTAATGAGAGATTGCTGTTTGTTATTGGCCATTTGCACCATTGCTGCCTGTTGGGCAAAAAGTAGATGAAATAAAAGATATGCAGAAAGTAAAAAGATGCATTAATATAATTTTTTTAAAGCTACATAAATTAGTTTTTCTTCCACTGAAAATGGACTTAACGATCCAAAGTTTTTTTTTTAGGACAGCACTGCAGCCTCCTTTCCCCTTTCAGGTGCTGTAGCTCCAGCTCTTCTGCTTTTATTTTTAACGAAAGCCGTGCTTCTGCCCTGAATTCTCCTCTCAAACGCAACCAATCTGGCCAAGTCTTAATCTGATACATAAAAACATATAATCACATTCTCCTTTACAAACTCAAGTATATCCATTACAACTCAGGCTGTACTTATGGCCTGTCCCCTACATTTTAGAAGGGAGCCTTAAGTGACAGTGTCCTGTGCTCATTGCAGCGAAAGAATAGGGTCAGCTGGTTTGGGTCCAGTCCCTCCCTATTCCCCAATAAACTGTTCTCCGACCTGCAGTGAACTTTTAAAATGCCATTAGTGGACTGAATAAAAGCATTGAGGCCGGCTTGAGGGGGACATACCACAGATAGCATTGCCTCCGTGGACTCCTGGCATGCACAGAGAGCCCCGACTTGGTAATTTTAGACAGTGAGGCAAACAGGTTTACTCCCTTCCCAAATATGCATAAGCGTATTGAGGTTTTTGTCTCTATCAAAGCACAGGAAGAGCAATATTGTAAATACATGTTCCCCTGAAGGCTGGGAGCCTATCTGAGGTATGCAAGAGAGTTGTCCGGCCTCAAAGGATCTTATCCTACGAGAACGTTTTCACGTCTTACCAGGAAAGGACTTTATTTATATACTGTCTGATATGGTCAGAAAAAACACACTTAATAAATCAGTGCCTTTATCTGGATTTGAAATGCAGCCAACATCCTAACATGGCCTCCCCATCTTTATTTCTCATCTGCTTTTTTAGGAACACCAGTCTACTCTCCTTTCATGTAGCAAATGCTGATGGCTATCACCCCAGAGTCAACACACAAGGCAGCTGGGACTCACCCCAACAGCTGATAGCCGAGACATGTTTGGGTGGGAGGGAGAGAACTTACTTCCTCTCTCATACAGTGTCTCTCCCCGCTGCTGCTGCAGGTTTACCCCAACTTACCCCAAGTATTTGCTCTGCCAAAATTCTATCATCAGGCTGAGGAAATGCTCCTCAAACCAACTAAGGTGCCAGTAGAAACCCGCTTGTCAGAACATCTGAAGCTGGATTTATATTTGAGCAGACGTCCTGCTATGGCTATGAAGGGTGTAGGTTTTGATTTAAAGTTCAGTGTCAGTTATCAGATGTTCATAGCACCATCCCAAACACTGGCCAGATATATCGCACATGACATACTCTGCTTTATTTTATTCCACAAAGTTTAAATACATTATACATTTTGTGATAGAGGACTATTAATGTTCTCGTAGAAATTGAGTTAATTCATGTATCTCATCGTCAAAATAGGAGACTATTATGACTATTATTACATTTATTCACAGCGAGACAGCAGCTACGATGGGAAGCAGAGGTTTATAGTGGAAACATTACATTATCACCTCTTTACGAGAAGTGTTCTATCAAAAAGAAGAAGACTAGAGAGGGTTTCTTTAAGGTCAGATCAACAATCTTCACTGTAGCAATGCTGAAGCTACTTAATGGACTATCAATAGGACTTAACAGTATCTGAAGCCTGGAGACCTGAGATCTTTCTGAAATGTGGCTGTATCGAACAAATTCTGTAAAAAATAGCTTTGACAAAGTGAGAAGAAAAAAATCTTTGCAAAACAATGTATGCCATATGTAAAGCTTGTGAATGAATACAACATTATGATTGCTATAGGAGGAGATTGTCCGCGTAATCATCAACATTTGATAAACTGCATTTCGGGCTGTGCCCTCACTGATACTTTTTAAAATGGAAACAATCTCCATCCGTATGAATTCCAAGCACTGTGTCAGAAATAGCCCCTGACAATACTAACATGCCTGAAAACGCATATCACATGACCATTCACATACGCCTTGCATGCAGAAGTCCACAGCAATTTGTCGCAAATCATTCAAAGCCTTGTTCGCCTCCTGTGCATGTAGACAGAAGTGTTATCAAATTCTGAATTGAACTACACAACTTCTGCCAGCAGAAACAAGGTGGATAATGTAGGTGCTTTGTTTCCAATTTTCCAGTCATGATTGGTTGTCAATGCAACTGTTTGTTAGCCTCCAGAAAAGGATGAGTGGAGCATGACGTCTTCACTGATGAGACCCGATCAGGAAGCAAACATTCATCTCTGGGTCATTGTTTTAAAAAGTCTCAGTGTCTGATCGTCATCGGGGCCAGCAGTGTTTCCAAGGTCTCCATTTTAACAGCTCGGAACCTCCAGAGTTACACGGATGTCTGGTATAAATGGTATAAATGGTATGTTTGAAAACACATCAGTGTAGATTTAACTTCATCACTGTCTTCACCCAGCCATGAATTGTAGCCACTCAGAAAAGTTATGAACACTTCTGCCTTTATGGTCTGGTGACACTTTGTTTGAAACAGTTGGTTTTAAGAACAACCCAGCTTATAAAAAAACTGGAGCAGAACAGAGTTAATTTTCATCGATGGTTTAAGTACCAGGACACACAGACCATTAAATCAATCGCTCAAGCGTTGAGCTCAGCACACTGGACGTTGTAAACTGCTGTGGACAAACCTAAGTCTGAAAAGCCTTCTACTGCTACTGTTATTGTTTACCTGGGGATTAATAACTTCTCTTACGCTACATTAGAGGTGTAATGATTCATGTGAACAGAAGAGGAAAGAGCTGCCGGCGAGTAGAAAGGTTCACTGGATTTCCTAACCCAGCACCGGTCACAGTGTCGGTGGAGACGCCTGACGCTCAGCGAGAGCAGTCTGAAAACCCACTGACCTCCCCTCAGCCGTGACCTCTCACTGCTTCGGCCCAGCTACTCTCTGCCCGGAAAGCAGATTAAGAGAGACATAAGTCTGGGGGCTCGCTATAGTTCTTCCACCCAAGCACCCCTCTGCACCCATGTTCCCGGGAGATAAGTGGCCATTATTCATCCCGTGCTAAACATTAACTGGATTAATTCTGCATGGGCTGAGGGGTAAAATTGTATCTGTCCAAACGGGGAGGAAACGGCAAGGAAACGAGGAGAGTAGCCAGCTTGGCTGAAATTCTAATTAGCTCAGGGGTTCGTTAGCACACAAACTCTACTCTTGCTGATACAGAGGCCTGGGTAAGCCATTAAGCCAGATATGGGGAAGGGGGGGGGGGGGGGGGATAGAGGGAGACAGATTGAAAGAATGAGAGAAGAGTGAAAGAAAGAAAGAGTGAGGACACAGACTTTTCATGAGTAAAGACCCAGGACAGGAAGGTGACCTTGTGTAGTGACTCCTCAAGGGAACAAGGGCTATTTTTTGCCCCTCCTGGCCCACGTATACAAGGGCTCCTCAGCACAGAGGGTAAACACACACCAAGTCCTCCATCTCCGTCTGTCCAACCTTCTCCACTCTAGGCAGCGCAACTCAATTTCCAGTGGGCTGTTCGGCGGTTTGTCAGCAAGCTTCTCTCAGCCCTGGACTCCGATTCCACGCATAACTAGGTCATGCTCTGAGTTTAAAGAAAATACAGGGGGATGAAATGTTGTGGTGGCTGGTGGGATATGAAAAATGGCAAATAAGAGTCACTGAAAATTCAATTTGACATTATTTCTAATATTATTATTCATGCGGCCATTTATTAGAAACATATAAAGCTGTGGGAGAGGATATTCCGTTTCAGAACACTTAGTTACGATTCTCTGTAAAACAGTAATGTCTTTCTAAAAGTCTTGTGAAGTGATACACAAAATATCTCTCCCAGCAACTGATAAAGCTGCAGCTCTGACGCAGCATGATCATGTGGCTCCATGAATGAACCACCCACCTCCTTACCTCCCACATACTGCACCCCGCAGCCATTAGTCTGACTCAACTCTCTCATTCAGCCTCCACTAACGCTCCTCTTCCTCACCTTGTCATCATGACCCAGATGAGAGGAGTAGGTGTCAGTACTGATTCGCTGACTCTCTCACTCACACAGTCTAGGTTTTTTGTTTCATTCACTCCACCGCTCCATCATTTAAACCCCTGAATCTTCTTTCTGGTGCTCATCCCTGGAACAAATTCCCCTTGCAGCCATCGCCTGTGGCCACAATCACATGCAGACTGACCAGATGTTCCATCATTAATAATGAATATTAGTATATACCCATTATGTTGACCACAAATGGCAGCAGGCGCAGGTTGGATATACACTCCTGATCAAAATCTTAAGACCAGTTAAAAAATTGCATGAATTTGCATTTTGCACTGTTGGATCTTAGGAAGGTTCTAAGTAGAGCTTCAAAATGCAAAAGGAAGAAATGGAAATAAGAGACCAAAAGTTGTGAGCAGGCAATTTATTGAAAACAACAATTTAACTCAAATAGGCTGTTCATCAGCTAATCAAAAGTTTAAGACCACAGCCTTTAAAAGCCAAAATCTGTGCAAAAATTTGGATTCCATGTCATTTCCTGTCAAGTAATCACACTGTGAAGATCTCTTGATGGCAAAGGCAAAAAAGCTCACCGTCTTTGAACGTGGTAGAATTGTTGAACTGCATAAACAAGGCCTCTCACAACGTGCCATCGCTGCTGAGGTTGGACGCAGTAAGACATTTTGCATTTCTTAAAAGATCCTCAGGGTTATGGAACAAAAAAATCAAGTGGTAGACCCAAAAAACTCTCACCGGCGCTGAGCCGGAGGATCCGAATGGCTGTCCGTCAAGACACGGGACACTCCTCGTCCCAAATTAAGGTCATTACTGGTGCTGACTGCAGCCCAATAACCATCAGACGGCATATGCGAAGGAAGGGCTTCAAAAACAAGAATAGTCTTCAAAGGCCACGTCTCCTTCAACGCCACAAAATCGCCCGTTTAGACTTTGTAAGGGAGCACCAAACATGGGACAGTCAAAGGTGGAAGAAAGTTTTATTCTCTGACGAGAAAAAAATTAACCTTGATGGTCCTGATGGCTTCCAACGTTGCTGGCATGACAAGGAGATGCCACCTGAGATGTTTTCTACGCGGCACAGTTGAGGGGGCGCCATCATGATCTGGGGTGCTTTTTCCTTCAATGGAACAATGGAGCTGATCTTCATCTAATTGAGAACATTTGGGGATGGATGGCAAGGGAAGTTTACAAAAATGGACTTCAGTTCCAGACAGTGGATGGCCTTCGTGAAGCCATCTTCACCACTTGGCGCAACATTCGCACTAGCCTTTTGGAAACACTTGCATCAAGCATGCCAAAACGAATTTTTGAAGTGATCAACAATAATGGTGGAGCTACTCATTACTGAGTCAGTTTTTGACACTTTAATTTCTGTTTTAGGAGTTTTATTTATTTTTTTTAGCAGTGGTCTTAAACTTTTGATCAGCTGATGAACAGCCTACTTAAGTTAAATTGTTGTTGTCAATAAATTGCCTGCTAACAACTTTTGGGCTCTTGTTCCCATTTCTTCTTTTGGCATTTTGAAACTCTACTTAGAACCTTCCTAAGATTCAACAGTGCAAAATGCAAATTCATGCAATTTTTTAACTGGTCTTAAGATGTTGATCAGGAGTGTATGTTCTCCGCCTTATTTTCGGGAGGCTGTTTATAGGAAAGTCAACACAAAAGCCTTCATTTGGAGTTGAGGGGTTTGTCTACTAGCGAGAAAGTGCAACAAAACAAACTCATGTTGTGTGTGGAAAGGACAGGAATCTGGAGCAGACACTTGGCTCAATGTGTTGTAGTTACATGGAGTTTAAAGACATAATATACAACAATTCCATCATTAAAATACTCTGTTGATCTGTGTACCTATATTATCCAATTTATTATCCAATTTTTAAAACATTACCTAATTTGTGAACATGATTTGTGCCTGAGTCGTGTCAGGCAGTCTTATATCGGCAATGGTGGGGAAGACAACAACTCCCATGATCCTGAGCGGCAACACAATGTCACCAAACTTTTATTGTTTTGATTGAGAAATCCTCCACAGCTGAAGTTACATATTGTACGTTTAAATCCAGAGATACCATCTGATACAAATAAAGTGAAAGGAAACTGCAGTTGCGTCATATGAGCAGAGAAACTTTGGAAAGACGGTGGAGAATATAGGAGACTGTGAAAAGTCTTTGCCCAAGCAACCCAAATATCTCCTGTAATAGTGTAAGCTCAAACTTAAATAAATCCCAACGACTCAGCTATGCCAGGTTTAAATATTTAGCTTTCAAGGATAAGCAGCTAAAGACAGGATCAGTTCATCAAGTAAATCCACCCTGGAACAAAATGAAAGAATGTACATGTACAAGGTAAAGCTAACCTGCTTATGTAAAACTACGTATGTCATAAGGATAAGATTGTACTGCAATTAGTTATCAGTAGCTGGATAAAAAAAGAAAATTAAAAGATTCAACACGCTAACTAGATTTCTGGGTTTTCCCATCAGCTTGTGTGGTTTGGGGTTATAATAATTAACAATAACAAAAACACTCGAACATGAGTCATGATGGTTAGGTTGGATCATACCTTCTGGTTTAATTTGTCCCATTTAATAAGTATTTATAGAAGAGCTACAAGTAGAAACGTGTCTGTGTTGGGAGGAGAAGCTCCTACATTGTTCAAAGCATCTCAGTCTTGATCAAGAGCATTTAATGAGCAACTGAAACTTGAAGGACGGTTTAGCCTCAGTGTACTAAGTGATTTATGAGACTATACAGACACAAAGAGTCTGCTGAATGAATGATTAGAGGGGATGGGCAGTGTGTGGATGGGAAAAATATTAGGAGGAAAAAACACGTTTATCTTTGTTTTAAAAATCTAATGAATTTCTCTATATTATGAAATAATATATTATAAATGATTAACTGTGGAGGGGTGGTTTGATCAAATCTGACTGATACTGTTCTGGAAACATCAAGACAGCAACGGTCCAGAGGTTGTGATAAAAATGTTGTTGAATCTTGATTTGTGCAAGAAGGTATGTGACATCAATGTTACAAACTAAAACACTTTGGGCTGCAAATTCCTTCTGCCGCTGTGTCAATTAAGAATTTCCACTAATGGGGATCATAAAGGGAAGTCATCTATCTGACCTAATCTTATGCTATGTTATTTCAGATTAAATAAAAACAAATCTGAGTCACTTTAACCAATACTAGATCCAGATCGGAGGCCCATGAAATTATTCCTTAAGCCTGAAACATGCTTCTGCGACTGCGTCTGCGTCTTTTCACGCCGCTGTGGCGCAAGACTCGTTTTCATTCATGCTTCCCCAAATGCAGCTCCAGAAGGGATGTGGAGCAGACCAATCACAGCCTTGCGGGCTGAGTGAGCTTGCGGAGCTTTGCCGTTAATTTTAGAAAAGGGGGTCGACACCCGTCAGCACGTAAGGAGGGATACATAAGCACGTAAGGGACCCGGAAGGGCTCTTGCGCTTACGGGCCCGTGAAAACGCAGAAGCATGTTTCAGGCTTCACACTCAGGTGTTTACCCACACACACCAACAGCCCCCCCTCCCCCCCACACACACACACACAAAAACAAAGTCCATTTCCGCGAGGCCACTGCAGTCCTCTCCTCAAGAAGAGACTGCCATTTCCCAGACGTGACAGACTCGCGGTAAGTTTCATCACTGGCCGATAAAAACGCGAACCCAGGGCTTTATTGATTGATCACTGCTGAGTGCATCGATAGTGGGGAGCAGACATACAAGGACAGGTGAGGCTGCAGAGCCGTCCCACATTGAGCAAATTTACATGCTCGGACAAATCGAATTAAAGAACTTCCACCATACCGAGGTCGAACTTTCCTCAGCTGTTTTTCAGAAGTGACCAGAGGTAATGTCCAGAGAATTGGATGCAGTCTTTCACCTTTCACAGATGCACAACGGAGCAACATTCTCTGCACAGACGCGTTCACAACAGAAAACAACCGCAGGCAGAGGAACGGGGCGACGTGTTAACTCCACTGTAGAGATCAGATCGTTTTCTTTACAACAAACAAGCACTGCTGTTGGCTCTTATCACCACAATCTCTCTTTACACTTTTGTCGGTGTCTTATATGTGTATGACACAACATTTTCACAGGGAGATATTTGTTTACATTAGTTTTTTTCATTTTTAAATGTGTCACGAGTTAGAAGCATCATCGATCCCCCTTCACACATGCTGCTCCGGAGAAAATAAGGACCTGCGGAGCTCAGTGCATGTTTGAAAGCAGCTCTAGTGAACACATCTATCTGTCTGTGCCTTTGCTTCCCCCCCGCTTGATTCCCCAACTTACTGCTAAGTCCCCCCCACAATCCCTATTTAAAGCACGGCCCATTACTAAGCAGTGAAAGAGAGCTGTGCCCTGAGAGAAACTAAATCACCCCAGCCCATGCTGTTTACACCAGACCCGGCCCACCGCTTGAGTCGCTGTTTATTTGAACTGTGAACCTCCATGTGAGGTGTGTGTGAAAGGACAAGTCTATGTGTATGTGGGAGAGAGAGCGAAAAAGACAGAGAGCATGTGAGGTGAGGGGGAGGGAACAAATTCAACACAAAAACCAGTGTCTCGCCCTCCGATATATTTCACACCTCTCTAACACGCTTTTCACAGTGTATTTATTCGCCCCGCGGGCTCCTGGCACTCCTCGGGTTCTCCAGGCCACAGATGGGCCTCTGTGCAGCCCGGTAGGGGTGTAAGGGAGGCCCGAAAACAGACCTCTCACACCCCCCCTCCCCATTCCACCCTTGGCGCTCCAGACACAATAATGTCCTTCTGCCGACCCACGTACGGCATCACAGCCTGTTCTTACACCTTTGCATATGTTCAGACGTGCACAATCACACAGAAAACATGCAGGCTCTCCTGCTGCGCAGCATTCACACACATACTGTATAATTGAGAAAGAATGCATGCAATTGTACGCACGATTATATAGAGATTTCCATTCAAAGCAGGGAGGCTCACAGCTGACTTCATACCCTCCCATGACACACGCTCACATTTGTTTGGAACAGTACGGTTACTGTGGGATTAGATGAAAGTGTCCAAGCAGAGGATAAGAAGACCTGAGCATCAATGAAGCCACTGTTTATTCAAGAGCACACTGACTGGAAGAGCGATGAGGATTATGAAAGCCAGCCAAGTATTCAGCCATGAGAACAAGTACACTCACTGAGGAAACAGATGTCAAATAAGAGCACATAATATACATAAACATAAACACACACCCACCAAGCATTGGGCTTATCTAAATGTCAAATGTACTGAAGCACCCTGCACTTACCTATGGTGGTATTTTTTTGGGGGTGAATAAAATGTTGCCTGGCCATACTAATGCAAAACTGTGACTTTTACATTTGCCCTCCAAAGGGATTCTGTGTCCAACCCCATGTACAGCATACTCCGTGCATCTCCACTGTTACTCTGTGTAATGATATTTGTGGACATTTGGTAAGCACTGCTATCTCTGATTACAAGTTTGCAGCAATATTTCACATTCAGCAAGATTCACAGTTGTCTGCCTCGACCAATATTACAGCCATCAGAGTTCGTTGATGTAGACCTGGTCATCACCTACTGACCCGGCATAGTTTTTTTGATTGTCTGTAGTCATTTTTGTGTTCTCATGTGGATGGAGATACTTTGTCGAACGAGAATCATGAGGATGGAGACTTTTGTAAAAACAGAGAGGAAAAGATCCGTTCAAAAAAAGATCTGCAGCAGTGTAGTCAAGGCCTCGAGTGTGGCTGCCTCCGAATAAACAGCACGGGCGTCAGTGGCCATAAACACGTCATTCACTCTTATGATCAAACTATCAAACTCACAATAAAGACGATATAACATTTTATATTACATTCCAATGTGAGTGCGGCACGAGCATGCAGAAGACCACAAGAGAAAGCAGAAGCCAAAACCTGGTCTGAGTTAACAGGATGTCAAATAAGTTGTCATCAGCATCAGTTTCCCTCACACATGCTTAACAATGACCAATCCAAAGGGTCTTTAAATCATTTGACTTGAAGCAGTTTCATGAAAAAAATTAAATAATAAAATAATATTGCCCCTACTCCCTGAAGCATGGAACAGCTAATCACTGTGTATCATTCTGCTATTGCCTCTGCTGCTGGGCTCCACATGTGTCGCTGGCAAGCTCTGCACATCAACCACACAGTATTCCCAGACAGAAACATACAGACATACAGACTAACAGGGCAAACGCTGGACACACATATGAGACATTCCCCTGCAAACATGCTTACAACCACGCAAACAATCATATCCCTGTGAAATTCATGCCAACCCATCAGCTATCGTTAGCACAACAGAGAGGGACACACTAATCTGTGGAAAGGCACTGTTGATATCCACCGTGTCTAATCACATTGCAGCTCAAGTATGTTTGGTGCCTGCTTTGGCTCCACTCTGGTATCTGGGGCAGCGTACCAGCCAGTAGAGTAAACTTCAGACAGGAAAGGCTGTTCCCACGTGTGTGTGTGTGTGTGTGTGCATGTGTTAGTGTGTGTGTCTGCATGCCAAGACTGTGCCAGCCACAAGACTGATGCCGGCGTCAGAATGAATCACAGTCAGTGTGCCGTTCCTTCCCTGCAGCACACCGAGAGGTTAGAGAGAGAGGGACAAAGACAGAGGGATCATAAAAACAGATCATAAATGAAACATCAATGGGGGATAGAGTGAGCGAGAGAGGGAAACATAAAAGAGGGTGTGAAAAGCAGGAGGGTTCGTGAAACGACGCCTGAGAGGGCAGCACAATGAAAAACCAAAAAAACACGACAGAGAGGGACGCCATCACCAATCCCATCCATCTGCAGCCAAGCTACATGCCAATACATGAATGTTTTCTCTGCATCTGACCTATGTATTAGTCTGATAGCTGGTTCACGTCTAGCTAACAATGACAAGCATCTAGTCTTTACCATGGCATACTCTGACAAAGCGGCTGCGACAGTATCAGCCAATAAATAGACCAAATTTCAAGACACTGAGCCCCAATTCGTTTCCTGTGGCCATCAGTTAAAGTCTCATCCCATCGGAATTAAAAGCATAACAGTTTTACGGCTTAATTCAATAATTTGAGTGGGATAATATATTTGATCATGGGAGAAAACTAAGTTTTAGTTTATCAATGGCATTACATTCTGCTTTGCTGAAAAACAACTGTATTGGCAGTGATTAAGTTTTGAAGGGAACATGGTTATAGGAGCTCATTGGAATCCTCTATTTTTGGGGTGTAAACAAAAGAAACATGGTTTGTAGTCATGTAAAAGACTGAAGTCGCTGATAGGCTTATTGAACTCACTCCCTGGTTCATTGATTAATTTCTCTACTAAAGAGTTTACTCTATAATGAGCAGGAAATAGAGAATTCAGTCACATTAACTCTCATCAGCATTTGTGTTATATTTGACAAAATGAGAGTTTGTGAGCAGAAAGAACTGTATATGCTTGAATTTTGATGACCCAATACAGTTGGATATACTTACATCATTTTAACAGTCATATAATAAGGTAACCTTATAAGATTTCAAACACAGCTAATTCAATTGACTAAATAGCCAATGATAGCATGTTACTGGTTGTGTTATTGGTTAGCCACCAGCTACAGTGCTCGTAGGCCGTTTGTCACCAACCTTAAAGAAACACCCATATCACGTCTTCTACTATTTTGTCAGGCGTGTTGGTTTATCCTAAATAAGAGAAGAGCCGGACTGGTCCAATTTAAATATTTATTGAGATACAATGAAAGTTGAAAAACATAGCTATGGACAATTATCACAGCCTAGGCTAATTAAGTTAGCAATAGGTAGTTAATAATGGCCCCGAACAAAAGGGGTTTGATATAGTTATAACAGTAGATTTAATATGATTGGTTATGAAAGATTGAAGGGGAGTCACCGCAAATCCATTTGGTTCTCCCTTGTTGGTGCACAGGCATGTCCACGCCTCTTGGCACAGAAATCCAGGAAGTGACAAGAAGCCGCTCTCTGTGACGCTTCCACTACTCTGATAGTTGCTAAGCAAAATGTTCTCTTCATGAAAGGCCTTGACACAGCTGGTGCCATGTAGGCCATTGGCAAAAGGATTATGATGTTCCTGCTATATTCAAACAATGTCCACTTGGTGTAAACATTAGAATCCTCGAAACCAAAACAACGAAACAAAACAATGTCAACAAAGTCACCATGTCCGACATCCAGAACTTTATCAGACAGCTGCTTGAAATATATTTGTGAATGACTCTAATGGAATAATGGTTTAATACCAAAAGTTAGAATTCAGAACAATTATAAGATTCATTATTAACAATATGCAGCAAGGGTTATTTATAAATCATTTGTATAAAGGCCTTATATATGGCCCAACTGCTCATGCTTCCCCCCCCCCCTTTAGTTGCAAATAGTTTCAGTCAGACCCAAATACCATCTAGAATATAAATTCCTAACACTTTCCAATGAAACCAGTCTTCTGTTACCCTGAGTCCTCAGTCAATACGGCCAATGGCATCATCAAGCCTCAAAGCGCGACTGTTTAACACAAAGACCTCCAAAACATGAGCCATTGATCTCTATTGATTATGAGCTAGTTTGAATTTAGCTGCAGTGGCTGACCCTGCTCGTCCATTTGATCCTTGCTTAGCGGACTGCTTCACCATTGTGTACTCTATTGATTCCACATACAAATCAAGAATTGTAGTATTTTAACGGATCCTATTGGGAAATATTTTATCAATTCTTGGGATGAGTAAGAAGGGTTTAGCGAGAATAATCACAGGCTGCCCCCGATCTTATTGGAAAATGAATAGATGGACGGGTACACATAAACAATAGGGGCATAAAAATGTCTCCTATGTTGAGAGGCGGATATGAGACCGCACAATTTTTGATGACACAGCTCGGAGCTTCGGGGTGCACTATGGACTCCATCTGGGCGCATTTAGTAGCCATGTGCAATTTATTACGTATTCCTGGAAATGAAGCCACGATCCAGTTTGTAATCTGCTGATGGGAGTTAATTCCCATTGTTCATGGTTTGTTCTGTTGTGACTTCAGTGCGGTAAGCAAAGTTTGAGGGGAGCTGACTGAGGGGTTAGAGAAGTAAAAAAAAAAAGAAACAAATACGTCACAATAAGGTCCAACAAAGTGGCTGCAGCTCTGCCACAGCACCAGGTTTTTTTACACTCTAAGACGCCTCAGCTGTAAATGACTGTTTTAGAGCAGAGGGGTGAAATTCATCACCCTCGTGGTTGGCAGGCTTGGTAAACTTTAGAGATCCTGTGTCATTCTGCAAACTCTGATCATCAACTTGAGAGGTCCTGGCTAACTTGGCAGTGAGGTCGCTGCGGCCTGTGGCTTAACATTTAGGAAAAGCACTCAATAGTGAGGTGTGGATAATGGTAAGTAAAGACATATACCTAACACGCAATTGGTATGTGGCATCTTGTTTTCTGCACATAAACTGGACCACTTCGTAGCCAAGGGCAGGGACTTCCTGGAGTTACTGTTCCCTCCTAAACAGACCCAGGCTAGCTGTTTCCAGCTGCTTCCAATGTTTATGCTAACAACACATATTTCCCGAAATACCCAGTTTTAACTTTAACTCCTCTAAGCTAAAATAAACTAATACACTGCACATTAGTTCATATGCATTTGAAATATAGCATGCCTGTACTTATTCCACTGCTCTCAGAACTTTAATACTCGAGTCACACGATATTGCTTTTCCATTACACACAAAACAAAAATTGGAGACTATACGCTCTTACTTCTAAACCTTGGGATACATTCATTTTTTTTTTGTGCTGCAGCATGAATAATCAAAGACCATACAAAATTGAAGTTCAATTTTTTTGGGGGGGAATAAGCGCCAAGTACTTGAAAACTTCCATGAGGAGATTTTTTTTGCTGCTCAAAAAAAAGAAGAGGAAAAAATTAATGCTTTGGACAAAAAAGCGTGGTGGAATAGTGGGATTTGAAATGTTGAATTTAGCCAGACATTATGCACAAATCCCACATCAGTTATTCATTTGTTACTCTTAGAGGGAAAAAACCTTGTAAACTTCTTGCAAAACATTACAGAGCACATTACCATTCAATACCGTTTTAATAACGAGCAAAAACAGCATGAATCCAAGTCTGCCTGGTTCCACCACCGACCCAAAACCACATTAAATCTTAATAGGCAGCACACAAACCAGCAAAGACATAAAGGGATATGGCTTTAATAAACATAGTTAACATGACGCTTTAAGATGTCCTGCACAGCCCCTCTTCTAAACCTCAGTTCAAACCTCACCAAGCCTCTATTTAGAGTCAGCACCCTACTGGGGGCTCGCTACCGTGTCCAGTGGCTTCCCAGGCAGATCGCTAAACAGCTGAGTGGCGGTGAGGCGACTGGCCAAGCAGCCGCGTGTTAGTGCTGTGGGGTGAGACAGCCACATCTGGTCGGCCTGCTCCCACTTAGAGCAGCATCGTGGTCCGCTGTGCAGCCAAACCTCAGAGGTCAGGGACACAACCAGGGACCTTGTGTGTGTGTGTGTGTGTGTGTGTATACCCCTGCCATACAGTGTGCCCTACAGAAATAGGAACTGGATTCAAATTTAAAGCAGTTGTGCTCAACCCTCAATAAATAGAAGCTTTTTCCTTCAACTGCCAGATTTAAGAGATTACCACTTCTTCTTATTTTGGGGATGGACTTGATTTATTTTTGGACTGGGCTGAGGTAGAGGAGAATAAATGGAGCAAGCAGGGATTGATACTAGAGGCTAAATGATTTAACCACCGTCACATTCGTCAAGGTGAGGTATTTCTGATCCCGTCCTTGAGCTCTTCCACCCAAACCACCTACTTACAATGCCAACTCCAGCCTCTGATACCATAAATATTCCTTAGATGTAAGACGCCAGCAGCACATCGCATCATATGCCACATTTGAATGTGAAAATTATGACAAAGAGGCATCACATCTGCCCTCAACCTGCGGCTTAAATCACGAGCTGCCTCTGAGTAGTGCTGATGGTAATTACCCTATACGGTTATGTCTGTGTGAAGTGATTCATGCATTATCTGGGCACTGTACTAAACAGGCATAGCTGCAGTAAGAGCCTGATGATTGCATCATGACGGTGATTATGACAGCATGTGTCACAATGTTGTTGTCACCCTCAAACGATAAGTGTCTACACACTATCGGCAAAGATACAGGGTCTAAACATAGTGCATACAGATGTGTGATTGTTTATGTTTATTACAGACATGTCTACAGACCTACTGGTGACCAAAGGGAACAACTGCAGCAACTGAAAAAGACCCAGTTTGACCAGCGAGCGACAGCTGAGATCATTTATATTTTTTTCTAAGCATCATCCACTAATTCCAAAAATCTGTCAGTCTATGTAGAACTCATAACTCGAGAATCGTTCATCATCATTGTCAAGTATACAGGCAACCTAATTCCATACATTTCCTATTTCCATTCAAATTTGTCTGTTGCCAGCAAACAGCATCACACGCAATCATTTTCTTTTGTTGTGTATTCCAAGACCTTTCTCTTTTCTCTTCAGCCTGCAGTGTATCGAGTATCTTTCACAAGGGTGGGTGTACATATTTTCACGGTGACTTTTTCAAGCTTAGGTTTTGTCATGGTTTTTGGTGTAAACACACTGAATAATAAAGCTGAACTAATAAATAGGCTGGGCCAATAGTAGCCAATCGAAAACATATTGTAATATTGTTATTGTTGTGTATGTCAGCTGATGGGTAAAATAAATAATTACAGCCCAGATGTGGTAAAGACAGTTGACCCTTAATTTTGGCACGGGTTGGACTTTCATGGGCATATACAGCTTAGAATTAGAATTTGTATATGTAATAATAATATATTACTAAACTTTATCTTTATAGGGTTAGTATATCATGGAACTGGGACACAGATTTTGTTGCCTGGATCAATTAGACATGGTTGTTGGCACAAATTAACATAATAAAAAAGAATCCTGAAAATGCAGATGTGAGAAATGTTAGGTTGAGCGATCAACACTTTACTGTTGACTGGTCCTTTTGCTGCAGTGCATGTGAACACCAGTCAGCACATACACTATCTGAACTGCACCGTACTGGCATGTGGCCAGGTTCACCGTACCTGAGGTGGGCATGGAAACCACAACATGGAAACAAACTGCAGAGAGCAGCGGGCTAAAGGCCAGGATTACTGTGTGGAAACAGGAATATTTTTAGAATGGCAGAGATGCAGCAGCCAGAGCTGGACTCAGTCACCGAACAGACTGTGAACAATTAAATCTGGGAAGCAGGTTGCTACTTATGTCACATTATCTAGACAGACATGAAATCTGGCTTCAGGAGACACATAAGTATGGCATGAGCTATTGTGCGGCCCCTGTTGAATTCAACAAAACAGTCAATGTGAAGGACGGAAAACGGTGGGAAGTGAAGGACATCGTTTTAAAAAGCGGCAGTGAAGGATGTGTTTGTCACAGCAGGGGGTCACAAGGGAGTAATGTCAGCTCTGGTTTTCTTTGTTTTTCCCTTTGAAGTGCAAGGCTGTCTCATCTGATAAAGCTCCAGGAGGTTTGGATCTTTGTTTAACGTGGAATGTGACAGATTTGGGTTGAATAAGATGCCTGGAGTGAAAAATACTGTACATGTGCGTGTTCGTGTGTGGCAAGTGCACGTGAGAGAGGAGGGCCTCCGTGTGATCGAGAGTCGATATGTGAGAACTGTGAATGGGGGGAGCGCAGTCGAGGTAAATAAGGGAAAACGAGCGAGTCGCATCCCCGTGGCTCCATTGCAGCATCTTCCATTACCCAAGACCACCCGCCTGCCACACAGCAGCTCGCACACACAGGAGAGGGAGGGAGAACACAATTGCTCAAACATGGAGGTTGATTTTCTTTCAAAAAACCCTCCAGTGGCTCTGATAAGAGCCAACAAGTGTCCTGACAATATATCGACGTGTTGCCAAAACATGAAAGCAGTGTTCTGTGACACTCTTGCAGGGGGTTCAACCAATGTTTGTCTGTTACAACATCGATTTCCTGCGGAGCTGTTCATCCCCCTACGATTTTCCTCCTAACTTAGGGACACACAACTGATAGACTCAATGAGGAAGTCTGAGCACACACGAGTCAGTGTTATGTGTGTATGTGTACATGTGTGTGGAAGTGGATAGGGAACTTGCCGGGCAACATACCAAAGCATCGAACTGCATTATAAAGATTAATTAATAGCCTGGATCTGTTTCCTATTATCTCTGTATGCTTGAAGATGGGGGTCCACGGCCACATGCCGAGCTGTGTTGGGGTTGTGGTCTGCTGTGATTACATCAGAGCCGGAGCCCCGAGGGATACTTTTTAATGACCCAAAAAATAAAGACTTTCCAACAAATTTCTCCATGATGCCCCGAAAGCCTGCAGCTACATCCTCTTGTAGATCAGCAAGAAGGGGAAATGACTATGGCCAGATCATGCTGCTACGTTTTTATTTGGATCAACTGCTATGGATAAACTTGGCGTCCACACTACTCCTGAGTTTTAGACTAGCTCAAACAGAGAGGTGGAAACGCTGCTGACCCAAATTTAGTTTGAAAACTGTTTTTAGTCTGGACAGGCAGAACCAGAGATGTTCGAAAACATTGACGTAGCCACTCACAACAGCCTCCTGATTGGGTCATTTGGGCCATGGTGTAATCTTTGATGATTCAACAGGCTCCTATTACATGACCCCCTTCCAGAAGAAATCACCTGGCATCGGCCTCAGCTACCGGTGTAAAACACAACATGGGCAATCAATAACAATTATTGATGACCCTGTTGTCTTGTGAAGTTAAATCCTGCATTTTACAATGATTCAACTGCTTACACATTAGGAGCTATTATTTGAGCAGTCTTTGTTGTTAAAACAATTCAAACTGATATGGAGCCAAAAAACTTGTATGAACAGCGATTGTTCTAGTTTGGATAAGCTATTTTTCAAGACAGACAGACAGACAGGCACTTGTCTCCCTATAGCCCCTTACCCCTAACCATCACAACTAAATGCCTAGCCCTATCCATAACCTAATTATTACCCTCTTATCCCTCAAACAGCCCTTTGCATTTGTGAGGACCAGCAAAAATCTCTTCTCGATGATGGTTTTGAACCAAAATTGGCCCTCATTACTATAAAAAGACAAGCACACACACACACACACACACACACACACACACATACACACACACAGGCAGAATATCAAGAGTGTCTGTCTGCCTCTGTGTTGTAAAACAGAATAAGGGGTTTTGGGGGGATGGTTGGTTCCTTTTGAAGTTGGACAATGACCTCCAACTTGTCGCTTTCTGACACCCCCCACGCTTTCCTTGCATTCACACACACAAACGAACACACTCCGCATCCAGGAAGTGGTTCCTTCAGGATTGTGTGTCTGTGTGTGTGTGTGTGTATCTGTGTGTGTGTATGTGTGTGGGTCAGGAGCAGACGTGTGGACTTGGATGGAGATATTGGTGCATGGGTGGATGGAGGGAAGGATCGGGGGGATGGGCAGAGGAGGAGGGGAAACAAACTTTCTCCACCAACTAACATTGACCTGGAGCAAACAGTGGGGCCTTTATAAGGGTTAAAGGCAGCAGCCGCTTTAACACCCTGGTGTCACCAGCTCACATGTGTGTGTGTGTTTGTGTGTGAGGTGCGACTATAAAATAAGTCTGCCACCGTGAGAAAATGCAGAAAAAAAGAGCGGGAAAGAGGAAATGGATCAAAACTGACAGAGAGGAAACAGTCCAAGTTTGACTCTAATAAAGGAATCACACAACTCTGTGACAAAGTGGGCGTCTGAAGATAAGAACCTTCCAGTGCAACGGCTGGGGCTATCTCATCTGCCGTTAGAGCTTGGTTAGAGACTGAGGAACATTCAGGGGTGGTGTAAAAATCTGGGGGTTTCAAAAGAGAGATTCAGATGTTTAATAATAACGGGACACACAATGAAACGCTGAGGGCTACAGGTCAATGATAAGCTGACACATTATTTATTTACATGCAAAATGCCACAACCAAAAAGTTATAGATTTGAACTAATTTAATCAAAAACATAAAATTTGTGCAGATCAAAAACCACCATGTGCCCAAAACACACACACACCTACACAGACTGTTAAAAAATTCCCCACTGCACACTGGTTATCATTTCTTTATTATATATGTTTACTGTATGCATACCTATGTCCTTAGTCTCTCTCTGTATGTGTGTGTGTGTGTGTGTGTGTGTGTGTGTGTGTGTGTGTGTGTGTGTGTGTGTGTGTGTTTGGCACTGCAAGGTCTGCGCTAAGCATTTATGAGCTAATAAAGGTCTGGCCAGGACTGGAAGGCTGGTGATAAGGCCTGTCTCTTGCCCTCTCATTAATGGTACGTGCTCCACTGGGGTTTTACACGCATGCACACACACAAACCCACACACACACACACACACAGACACACACACACACAGTAGGTACTCCAAAGGAAAAAAAAGCAACAGTGGCAGCACTATTCACTCATTATTAAACAGGCTCCCAAACTGATTTCTCAAATATAACATTTGGGAGCTTGACTTTGTATTTCTAATAAATTAAAGTAACCGAATACGGAAACCGAAAGGAAGCGATCGTGTTGCATACGGTGTCACCGTCAAATTATTAACACACAACCGGCAGCCAAGTCCAGTAACGTGAGAGCAATTGGGAGCAAGTCTGTCCCTGTTGCTCTTCAATCATGTGTGTAGCTGTGGAAATAATAATTGTATTAACATAATCTGCACATGGGAGGTTATAGAGGCACTAAACAAGTCTTTCCTCAGCTGCACCCACAAGCATCTTCCCTTTATTTCTCTTTATGTCAGTCTCTCCTCATCCTTCTCCGCTTGATTATTCCCTCTCCAGTCAAGACTTCTGCTCAACATTCCTTTGTATGTGATCACTGCAGTTGTTTCTCTCTCGCTCCCTCCTTCTGCTTCACAAATCAAACACAACCCAACATGCAAACAAACCTTCCTTGAAAAAGAGACACGACAAAACCTCAACAATTCACTGTGACAACAGCACATGGAAAATGTGTGTGTGCGGCATTCCTTTCTGTATAGATTTGGCAAAACACAGCAGAAGGAGACATGGGTCACAGACTGCCGGGAATTAATCTCTAAACCATTAGTGGCTCCATTTCAGAAAGAAAGAAAAAGAAAGCCTGAAGGTGAGGATGTGTGGGGCAGGGAAGAGAGACGCTTGCAGCCGTGGAGGAGAAAGAAGTTACAGAGAGCAGTATGTACGTAGGCTGGTTTGCTGAGAAGATGAGTTGTTTGGAAGAGGACCAATCTACAGGCTGTCTGTCGGTATGAAGCTGAGCCAAAGTACACACAAACACACACAAACACACACACACACACACACACACACACACAAACACGCACTGGCAGCCACCCGGTGAGCTCCACCAACCTGAACAAGATAAGCCAGGCCACGCTCTACTTCAATGTGTGTCTTTGTCTATTTATCTGTGTGTGACTGACAAACTGAGAGTGTCAGAAGAAACACAAGCCAGAAGTTTATGTTTATATTCATGTGTTAAGATTTACCTGGGTCTGAATGATGAGTGTTGAACTTCCATCAGCCCGACATATATTCTCTGCTTTGTAATAGATTTATTTAGTTATGGTTTATTTGACAGGGACAAATATAATGTCAATAGACAAATAGATATCAGATGCAAATATCCCTTAGAAAAGTGTTTCAAGATTCAATCAAAATAAGTTAAATCAACAGAGGTAACACATCAACTGTATTCTTACCTATATGATAAAAGATTGGGTACAGTACTACAGTTCAGTATAACCCTCCAATGATCTTTGCCATATTGTCTTGTGCCTGCATACACATATGGGTCCAGCCAACTTGACAAGCAGCTTCGACTCTGCCAAGCTGGCATGGCGTCGGCCGGCAAGTGGATAGAAGAGGTGTCAAGGGGTGGTGTGCTCGGAAACCTGCTCCAACGGGTGATTTATGAGTGGGCACATGCCTGACTGTGGGTACATGTGAAGTAAAGTGAAAGTTCAGTCAGGAAGACTGTTTCCTTGCGGATGCCCCCTAAGCCACATGCACAGTTATTCGCTAACTCATTCATTTCTTTTAATCCGATCCCAACCTGACACTCTCCTTCAGCCAATTACCTGTAAGCTTTACAAAGTTTGAAATGATCTCTCTCCTCTCAGCAGTCAGTTCAGTACCATGATCACTGATCTATCTCCATCCTTGTTCCACCTCTACACTGGATACAAGGTCATTTACCTTCTACCCTCCAACCAGAAGCCTTCATCAGATGTCACAACTTCCTGCTTCATTCCTCAGCATCACCACCCCAGTGTTCGGACTCTAGGGTAAGTCTCCTTCATACCTAAAGCCTTAATTCGTAGGACTGTTACCACAGTGTTCTACTTCATGCTGGAATGTAAGTGCCAACGTCTATTCCTCCAGTTAAATACATTTAACTTCATTCTAATTTACTAATTCTCCTTTGTTTTTCTGTAAGTCCCCACTGATTTAAATGATTGTCAACCAAAGCCCTGTGTGCCACAGTTCTGGGTCACATCTAGTATGCTACACATCAGAGGGAGAGAGTTGTCATCCAGCTCCAGAGCTACCTGACACATTCTACCTGGTCTGCACTCCGTGGAGGCCTTTAGTGCTGCAAACAGCATTAGGGTTCAAGTAACATGGAATACTTTATCATGTGGTGCACACAGAGCACATTTCAGCCACACACACACGGACAGGCACATGAGAACAGACAGAGGAGAGATTCAGTGGAGAGTTAATGCACAAAGAGGCAGGAGGAAGAGGGAGATCCATCGTCTCTGTCCTACTTTGCACCACTGTCCCCCTTCCCTCTCCCTGCTCCATTATTCAGGGAGGGATCAGTGAAAAAAAGCTAGTCAGCACATTTCAGGCAACACTGTAAATCCACTGCTGTTTCCTCCTGATCATAGAATGGCTTCTTTCTTTTCCATTCGTGAGGCTTTTTATGTAAGTCTGCTGAGAAACAAATAAACCAACCAACATCTTGTCTACACATAGAGGGGACCATTTCAACCGATCCCTTTCAGAGGAATATATATACAGGAGAAGCTGTGCTTCTTCAGAAAAGGTATGTGTCATGGGTGATTGCAAAGTTAAATTTGGGTGAATGCAAAGTTCAATTTTTTCTATATCAAGATATGAGCGTTGCACAATGGAGGAGGCAGGCGGCTACATGCAGAGACAGTGGTGGAAAGAGACTCTTTCAGATTCCTCTGAAGTGCATCTTGTTGACATTACCCTACATGCAGGTAACTTCAAGTCAAAGTGATGAGAATTTTAACTGAATTAAAAACTATCAGCATTTCTGTTCTGCGTGCACGTGAAATGACGTTTAACTTTTAATCACTGTTTCAACCCATGTTAAAGGTTTTCACCGATCCTGATTATGACATTACTTTGTCTCATCCATTGGACTCTCACTGACACTTTAGATTTTTCATTTGGACCAAATTGCTGAGGTTTGGCCTGTGTGTTGCCAACTGATATTTTGCCCCTCAGAAAATGTATCAGGGTTGGTTCTGGGTCAATTCATAGTCCATCTTGCTCATGTTTAATGCATATGGGAGGAATTGTTCTCATGGTAACACAGATTTGTTCAACATGCAACACAATGGACATGCAGACACGTCTGGTCAAAAGCAAGTGAGAATGGGAGCCACATCTTCTCTGCACACTGAAGATGTATTGTGTGTGCCGTGGTGACAACATGGCAGGGGGACATTGTCATTCAGGTGTAGTGATGACAGCAGCGGGACCCGCGGGACAGCACCTCTTGTTTACCACAGAGGAGGAATCTACAATTTGTCTAGACTTCCATGAATTACCAGCTTGAACAATAGGCTGTTTTTACAAAACCCAGACTATACACACCTACCGCCCCTGGTCTTGGTGGAGAGACAGGGACTGCGTGAAGGTAACAATGTGTGTTTGTGTGATGACGATGCAGTGGGTGGTAGGAAGAGACAGATTGTCTGTCATATGCTCCTGTGTGTGTGTATCTGTTTTGCAACGCAGGACCTTGCCTCAAATAACTTTGTGTGTACATGTGGATAATCCCAACTTCACTGTGCGTGTATGTGTGTGTGTGTGTGTGTTCTCCTTGACAAAACTGAGCAGGTCTTTCTGCCATGCCAAAGCTGTGGTTATTCTCCAGAGCCAGTGGAAGATGAGCACAGATACCTCTTTATGACCTGCATTCATCACCCCTGGGACAGCTTGGCACTGCTTCTCCTCCCGTCCTCCTCCCACCGTCTTCTAACGGTGTCCCTCGCTCCTCTTTTTCAGCAGCACAGGTCCATCTTCCACCATCTTTTCACCTCATCTCCCTGTCTTGCTGCACTTTCTCTCTTAATCCTCTGTCATCTAGTCAGATTCTTTTGTCTCGCTCTGCTGCTTGCTTGCTCCACTTCAGTACGACCCCCCCCCCCCCATCTTACTTTACTTACCTTGGTCTAACCTTCACTCTATACCTTCTCTCTCTTTTTTAATTAACTTTCTCTAATCCTCACTTTCCATCTGTCTTAACCCATCTTCCAAGCCTTTCATCAGCTCAACCTCTCCTTCCTCTCTCTTTCCTGCAAACACAGCTCATTTCTCTGCCCGTTACGTATCCTGCTCCTTCAACTGCATCTGCTGAATTAGCCAAGCGTCCACAGAATCACATTGATAACTTAAATTTTTTTCAGAAATTCAGAGGATTCATTTGATCCGACCAGGAACAAGATGACAAGTGAGAATTAAAATGTATTGGATAACTGAAAAAAGGCAGAGGTACAAGACTATACACCGGCAGCGAACAAACCATCAATCAACAAGCAATATCAGCTCTAAAGTATATCAATCCAATCTGTGCAAATAAACTATGTTCTCAATATTAGTTGTTGTGTTTCATTGCAGTGCATTCCCTCTAATTTGACCTAAACTTGGCTAAAATGAAAATGTATGGTATCCCAAGGACTTACTCTACGTTATTTTACCATTTCTTGGCGAGCAACAGCTCAGCAGAGCAACTTCCCAGAGTCATGATATCAATGAAAAGATGCTTTGCAAAAATTCTGGTCAGATGGGTCATGTCTGGTTCATTAAGAGGTTACACCACCTACCTTCTCAGTGTACTGATTAAACAAACTCTGTATGTGTACATTACTTTTTTGTCCCCGCTGCCATTGGACATCTAAATAATAATAAAAAAAAACACTGTACTTACTTTCATTGGCCTTTTAACTCATGTGTGTTTTAATGCCTGTTGTGTGAAAATATATTGTTTGCTAAAATGTGTAAGACATAAACATGTAGTTTTGCACAGATGGCAACACCAACTGTTGGATCGGCTTCAATCTCTTCCATAAAGCATAACAAGTCAAAAAGAGGAGCCTACAGCAGGGAACCTGTGTGTGTTCAGCCCTTTACAGTACTTTTCCAAATCTTCTTAACGTGTGTATGTACTTTAATGATTGTGTGCGTGTTTAGACCACACGTGCGGGTAACCTACCTGCTGTCCCATATGGTTGGCATTCGGCCTAATTAAAGATTTTGTTGCCCCACAAACTGGGTGTATTGCCATAAGTGCTCCCTGAAGTCCTGTATTTATGGCAACTTGGCATTATAAACGAGGATAAAAGGAGAGCAGAGACGAGTGTGATGTCTCCACACGTCGCCATAGAGACAGAGGAAAAGTTCCCAGCCATGCCAGGATATGACTGTATGTCGTATAAACGGCTCTGATTAAACTTTACAATACCTTTTTAGATGATTTCTGGTCATAAATATGTATTTTTATGAGATTAAGAAAAAGAGGACATATACAGTATACACAGTGATTTTAATGTATTAATATCACAAACAAACCAATAATACATTTAAACAATGTTCTCTGGGAAGATTAATGGATGTGCCGCGACCTATCTCTCTCTCCCAATCTACCAGACTGATCAAACTGACAGTTATATACTCTATGAGTGCTCACCGCCAGCCTTTTCTACTCTCCAGGCTTATTCCACATAGTAGTTATACCTCTGGGAGTAGCTCAGAGTGACCTGAGCCAGAGACATTTGACACTGAAACACTGACACATGGCCCTGAGCTTGACGGCGGAGGTCAGTGCAGGGAAGCTCACTTCAGTCCTAATATTGGCGAATGCTTTACCGGTTCCATCGTGTGAGACCCACACAAACAGTTAATTAAGCTTAAAGCCTCAGAGAATTTGTGAATACAGAGGAACAGCTATTGACTCGGCTAAGAGCATGAAAAACCACGGCTCTCGCTGTAATTCAGTTCATAATTATCCTCCATCAGGACTTTAATGAAGTGTGCGAGAGCTGGCACTTCCTCTGCTTGCTGTGAAACCAGAAATAGCTCTGTTTTGGGTGGCACATGCAGCAGATGGATCAAAAACAAAGTTATTTCCGCCACCAAATTTTCCAACCGTGAAACTTTTTCCACAGACGAGTCGGGTTACGGGGCTCTGTGTTCTTGACCGAACGCGATGGAAAAAATCCGGGAGGTGTGAAACAAAAATCGAATTAGCTTACTTCTGACGGTCCTGGCTCAGCTGTGCGTCTAATTTCCTTATTAACTCACGCAGGAGAGGAGAACTGAGGTCGCTCCTAATCCCGTGACACTCCAATCCATCTCCTCATGAGTAATGAATGCTTAACAGGGCTGGAGGCAGCCCCCCCAGCTAAATGAATGCTACTCAGGCCACTTTCACAACAATGTCAAGAGATGGTGAAAGGAGATAAATGAAGAACACATCTGGGGCCTCTTTGATCGCTGATGACTCTCCGTGGGAGAGGGGGGAAAAAAGGAAAATATAGAACAAGTCTCAATATATTCTCTCTGTAACTGCATGCGCGATATCAAGGACAGAAGTGACTCAAGAGGGATGCAAACCATCCGCTGCTGAAAATGTGGCATAGACAAAAACTAATTTCCTCCCTTCGTCAGCAGAAAACATCAGACAGAAAAAGTTCAGCTAGAGGATAGCGAAGGTTTCCACTCTTCAGCCAGTCACCTTGCGATGACACATCTGCCCAGTAACCCCCTCCAAAACAGCTGGCCTATTTTACATTTTTTAATCCCGGTTGTGTTTCAAAAAACACAAACAAACCTTTCCTCCATTGTTAACCTTGAATTAAGCTCTATTGTTCAGTCTCCGTAAGAAAATGACTTGATTTCCATGAGATTTTTGGGTGATTGTCTTCATGTGTGTAACATAATCAAGGTGTTAGGAGGTAAACAGGAAAAAAAAAATGAGAACAGCGAACAGAGAAAAATGGAGGACGCTACTCTGGTGAGATTAACATTAACATTTCAACATGCTGCTGTATGATGGTTTATTTGGCTTCTATGAGACAACACACCCCCACTCACTCCCTCTACAGTTTCATCATTTCTTTTTTAACTCCTCTTCATTCTGGCTTTCTTTCCTGGTCCTGTTTTTTTCCCTTCTGTGACCCCCCTCATCTCTCTTCATTCATCTGCCTCAACCCTGTTATTCCCAAGCCACTCTATATCTGTCTCCTGGTCTCTCCATCGTCCTCTCCCACACTCCCCCTCTCTAATCACTTCCATCACTCTCGTGTGAAGAGTGGGGGGAAGCAGGCTCTTGTGTTTGACGGACAGGTCCTGAGTGCAGACATCTCCCCACGGTCGACCTTATCACCAGTCCGGCTTGGCAGAGTTGAGTGGCAGTCTGCTTTTCCTGGCTGCACTTTTCGCCTCTGGTCATCTCCCGGGCTCTGTGTGTATATTTTTGGGAATTTGCATATTCCGACACGTGTCAGGATAGGCCAGTCTGATAAGATGGCTAAGTACACAAAGGACTATAATTGCAATCTACTGCAATCTGTTGTTTAATTCAAATTAACCTCATGCTGATATTTTTTTTTTATTGAAATAACCTTCAGAAGTCCTTCAGTGATTTCAGCGGGGATCACAGAGCTTTTGTTTGACTTTAATCACTTGAATGGATTCTATCATAGCTGTGACTCAACCCAATTATCCATTTTCCCTTCTAGTTCACAGAAGTTCCCTCCTTTCTGACCCATGAGACAGGCTGAGAGCCGATTGCCCGGCTAAATCTCCCAAGACTGATGATATCTGGCACTGGAAAGATATGAATAACAGATTCTGTACAGTCCAACAATGCATAATTAAAAACAAAAGAAAGGATGTAACAAAAATAAAGAAAAGATAAAGGGAAAGTTTCTCTTCCCTCTCTAGTCATCGTCCATTTTTTTTTTCTAATAATACATAAAGTAGTGACACCCAAATGTTTGAGGAACAAAGGCTAATGGACATATGTCTCTCTGGATAGCAGGGTTTGAACAACCAATTTACACCAGATGGAAATATTTGCGCCGAATAATCCACAGTTATTGTGGCTGGTTGGAACAGAGAGCATTCTGGGATGCTTTGCTGCCTTAAGTCCACACAAGTCGGCCCCAAAAACATCCCAGAACTAGAATGGTTCATTCCTCTGCTATGGCCCAACAGTTCCCTTAGGAAACCACATTTAAATACACTAGATGCAAATTTTCATTAAGAACATCAAATTATTTCTCTAAGGAATGAACTCAAATGTAGAAAAAATCCCTATCTTGCAATGTTCAAGTGAAAAATAAATAAAATCCTGGATCCTCCCCCTGAAACTGATCAGTACAAAACTTCCAGGTAGGTTTCATGTTAATCCTCTGAGTAGTTTTGTGTAATCTTGCTCTCAAACAAACAGACAAACCAACCAACAGACAGACGGGGGTGAAAACTTAACCTCAAATGGCAGAGGTCGAAAATGAGAACAGCGAGAACACTTCCTGATGTCTGATGTGTGCCCAGCTGAAAGTGAACTTTGAATTGGAAACAGAAATTGAACTTTGAATTGTGCCGTTTCACAAGTCAAGCACAGGGAAGAACGCAGATTTGGAAAATGTCTCTTGTCTGTCTGTCTTCTTAAGATGTTCCTCACATCCGTGTTGCCAAGAGATGAAGTCTCATTTTCAACACTTGAAGAATATTGTGGGAGGCAAATCTTGAGATTGTGCGAAGTGTTGGTTTAATTTTAATACTGATCACAGAAAGGAGCGGTATGATAGAATACGAAAATGGTGCTAACACGATAGTGCTATTGTACAAATGTAAGACATTTTTCGGGGGGGGGGGGTACAGCAAACAGGAGTTGAATGAACATTACAATTACAATCCTTTTAGAGACTCAGATGATGAAATGTAATAAGGATTCAAATCAATGGGACTTAAAAAAAAAATCAATGCAGCTCCAAGTTGAGATACCACTGTGAGCCGGCTCCTTCACATCGATTGGTCCTCCTTCACAGCACGCAAAATACAGGCAGGAGGTTTGGCATCAGGGGGACACCGCTTAAAAAAAAATCAATCAATGCCACGCTCACTACCTGAAGATTGACTGAGAATCCACTCACAGAATCCTATTCATTGACTTCCCCCCGCCCGCCCTCACCCTCTGACTCTAAATGTTCATGTTCCTTCTTCTTTAGTGAGCTCGGCTGATTTGCCTGTCCCTCTATAATCCAGAGAAACTTTGAAGTGAGGGAGGTTTGTTTGGAGCTCTGGAAAGAAGTGGTAATAGGATGAGACGACAATTCTTTCCACAGCTGTCAACAAATCCATTTTATCTTGTAATGCCACTGTTGATTTGATTACACGATACGCACACCAAGCTACACAGTGCGCCCCCATAGCAACACAATTAAATCCGTCAACACGGAGGCAGACTTCTGTCGGTGCTGGCGCAGTGGGTGGGTGCCGGCGGCCCAGGTGCAGAGACGGTGCGAGCTTCGCGGGGTGCAGGAGGAGCAGGAAGCTGCATGAGGAGCTGTGCTTTACCTCCAGCCGCCCCTTATTAGTCTTTTACCAGGCTCTCACACGAGGGTGCCATCAACAGAGCTGGCAGCATGTCTGTGTGGAATGCACTGTGGCAATTTACGGACACACTCACATGGTCAATAAAGACGGTTGAACCAGCACTGGATACCGCACATGTAAACTGTTCTTAGGCTTGTCACATCAAACATGATTTGAGGCTGGACACACACCGGAGGCTGTAAGGCAAGGAGCCCTTGATATTGTCATATATAGGCATGCTATGATACATTCACACAAATACACACACACAGACACACACACTGTCCTGGCACATGAAGACTGAAACACATGGAACCACACATACAGAGCTGGGGAGACAATAGTCTGGTTGCTGCCTGGGCCTCGCAGCCTGATATAGGTGTCCGGGGTAAAAATAAAAAAGGGAAGGCATGTCGCACAGCTGTGAGATGCTGTGAGATTTGTGTGCTGTCAGCCCACATAAATCACAACAGCTGAGATGACAAGACGCTGCTTCTCAAGTGCTTTTTCCTCTTCTTCCTTCCGTCGTTCACTTGCTTCTTTATTCCCCTGTCCCTTCGATTTCAGTTCGTCACTTCATCTTTAGCCTTTATCCCTTTTCTTTGTCTTTCTCTCATGACACACATTTGTCTGACATCCGTATCGGCTCTCCTTGTCTGAAGATAAGAAAAACACCCACTCCTGACAACTGCACTGGCAGCCCAACGAAGCAGCACCCGAGGGAACAGAGAGGTAAGATTCAAGAGACACTTTAAATCAGTGGTCACTAGTCTGTCCTAATGCACACTAACACAGAAACACAATCACTTCAAATAATGATTACACTCCTGAAAGGATGCAGGTACATGAAACACACACAACATGGATTGCATGTACTCTGAGCCAAAATTCAAACATTCCAGAAAGTCTAAATCATCCAGATAATTCAACAGTGTCATTAAGTAAACCAACCAATCACTAAGGGGATTAGTTGTGATGACTGAAGGCGTCAAAACTCCACATTTACACCACCCAGGGGGAAATCTTGACACCCTTCCAAAGACAACTCTCCTCCGCCAATCGGCGCCTCGGAAGCAAAAACAAAATCGGGAGCAGAATGAAAATGTTTTAAAGTTACTCACCGCTTCCCGCTTCCCCCCTGGCAGTGCTGGGAATGAGGTGAAGGGGAGGGACGCACTAAAAGAGCAGGAGGATCTCAGGGGGGGCAGAGAGAGCAGCAGCAGTTCAGCAGCCTGCAGCAAGCACTTTCAACGGCTCTCCATAATTGAAAAAGTCTGTTTTCATCTCTCGAAGATCAGTGAGTGCGAGAGAGGAGAGGGGAATGGAAATGATTGCCTTGAGCGGAGGTGATGAGGAGGAGAGAAGCGATCCTGCTCGCAGGATGGTCAGCAGGGCAAGGGCGTGTGTGAGAGTGTGAGTGAAACACCAAGCGGATGTGAGATTTTTTCAAAAGACAGATGCAGTCAGAGGGTGCATGACCACCAAGCCGGTTGCTAAGAGGGCAAACAGTCAACAACATTAACCCCTCCCACTGCCTGGCATCAGCAGTCAGCATTACTCCTCACATGCACTGAACCAGAGAAAGTTGTGGCAGTTTGGTTTCTGCACCCAAATCATGTGTGAAGAGCAAGCAGAGTCTCACAGAAATGTGCAGGACTAGAACCGAGCAAGGTTGTCCACACCATTCAAGCCATCACACGAACATCAAAGCTTGACACGGAATGGGAAGCTCCTCCATATGATGAAAGCATGTAGTTACGAGACAGCATGGTGGACAGCTATTTTTTTTACAGTGATGACTGTCCTTAATCCTGGCTCAAAGTCCCTAAGCTTAAAACCACACAACATGATCTTCATTGCTCGTCAGATAGATGAGATTTCATCCATAACACTTTTAGGACTTTTAAGGGAAATTTCATCCTGAAGTTGCAGTTTGACCCCCCCCAAAAAAGACTGTTTTGTACAAAACCTATAAACTAACTTACTTGCCATAGCTGGTTTGAAGCACGGATGTAAGAGCTCTGGAAAATGAAGGGGAGTATAAGTATAAATATAAAAAGTTTAGAAAATCGTTGTCAATTTTCTATTTCCAATGTCAAGAATCCCCTTTATTCGTCGTCCCTTTGACATATTGTTTTGTATTAGGTCATTGTGGGCAGTATTTGTACAACATTTAATGAGTAAACATAAGCTGGGCTACAGGGAAACCACTAATTTGGCTATGTCCGTATTCATGTAGCAGCTCCTATGAAGCTCATTTACCACATTACATCTCGTCAGCACAAAAATCTGACAAAACATTTCGAATTGGATTCTGGATTAGTTGATTTTTTTCGTCAAAGTGATGGATCACTTGAATTGTCACGTATTAACTTATAACAAAGTATTTTACTGTGCAGGCTATTTTATCTGTATATAGTTTCTCACATGGCTTTTCAGATTGGATTGTTATTACTTAATTTGCATACTTATTGCATTCTGTGTATTCAGTTGTTTAATGACTGATCTAGGACTATGGTGTATATAGTGCATTATACTCAATTGTCGGCAGTCAATCAGTCTACTCTCCCTCCTGCAAACCCACATGGGCAGCAGTGAAAGGAAACATCTGCTAAAGCACTTTTCAGAATCTTTCCTCTTTAAAAGTGGGACTAATGTACATTCAGTGAGCAATGGACAACTCAAATCGGACCAATTTGGCCGTATCCTTGTAATTGGTCTCTGGAAGCCAAAACCTGAACTGACCAAAGATGGCCACCTCCGCATAAAGGTTCCCACCGCACCCGCCGTCCCTGCCTGCCAGTCAGATGTTAAATAAATACAGGAAGAGAAACGCTGAGGGAGAGAGCAAACACAGGAAAGAGCGATCTATCTCCGTGTAGTCCGAGCTTGAGGTTTCTGGCTCTGTCAGCGACTCCGATTTGGGCTGAACGTCATCGCGTCGTCTGTGGTGCTCTCACTGTGCACCTACTGTGCTCAGGAGTGTGGGATAGCTTAACGCACAGCTGCAAATCTTGAGGGATATCTGGAGAACAAGCAGAGCTGCAGCCGAGAGGGGGGGTGCCTGTCCACACCTGACAACAAAGACTTTGTTGTTTCTGCTGCATGTGTGCGCCAAGTATTCCCCCATTTAGGAACAATGAAAGACTAAGAGGCACAGGTGAGGACATGCTTATACAATGTATGTAGATTAAAATCACTTACAAGCAACTCGCGTTTCATTTGCCTGCTAATATGGAAACTGACCTGCATGAACCTGCATCACCTAAATCGGATTCAAAAGCTCACCATCATGTTCAAAATATGCTGAGATTCACCGTGCTGCTACGCAAGGAACGATTGGCCCCTTCTGTCCAGAAGAAAATAGCAGAAATGACCAGGATGAAAAGCGTAGGACTCAACGCATGAGCTCTCTTCTGACAAAAAGCCCTCACACCTCACTTTCCTAATCACCGACCCAATGCTTTTTAAGAAATGAGATCATCCGTCACTGTTAAAAACTAGACATGTGTAAAGAGGGCCTAATGTGCAGTCGGGAAGACCAAAGAGGAAACACCCACCCCCTCGTCCGTCCATGCCCACACAGCGAGGATAAGTCATGTCCTGATCCCCCTCTTCCCTTCAGGAGCAATAGAAGTTATCAATCAATCCCATAGTCCCCCGGAGAGAAAGGGAGAGACGGCCAGAGGCATACAGTGAGCAAAGCTGAGGCGGCCAAAAACACAAAGCTGATTGTTTGAGGCTTCTACAGCACAGTAACACACATTATATACATGTGTAAATCGCACACTGACACATTGCTGTGACACCATTTTAAACAAGGGAGATTTCTTATACATTTGTATTCACTATAGGGCCCGTTCTATACTTTTCTCTTGTCCTGTGTAAATGCTAAGTAGTTGCTTTAGAATTATTCTCTGTCATTAGTGAGTCCTCCTAAAACAGTTCTACAATATACTGGTACTTTCTATTGTTTCTTTGCTGGAAGTTGTGCGCAGTTTTTTTTATAAACAAACAGTCTACGGTGCAGAGTGCAGTTAGAAAACGTTGCGTTCAACCAACCTGGTTTATCTTCAATGAGGATTTTATGGTCAATGTTTTGCATCAAATTAAACTGAATTTGTTCTATTACTGTGCATGTGTGTGTTAGTTTTAATGATTTACTGAAATGCTGTTATGTTATCATTCATTGCATTTCAGAGGTCTGTTCAGCGACCGACAATATTCAGACCTTTATTTTAAAATAAAGGCTCTGTAATTCTGTTTAGTATGAAGCACTACAGCAACAAATGTCCGTTATGCTTTTACTTTGAAGACAAATCATGGAACAGGAAGTGATTCTGTGAATATTGTTGCCAAAATCGAGATCGATGGCCTCAGTGGTCAGTCAGTCCATCTCTGTCTCTCCAATATCGTGAAATAAAATTGACAAAATGATATTCAAAAATGTTTGACCCTGTGCGGTTGGGCCTCAACCCCACACACCGTATCTGGAGAAACTGTTTGGGGGGTTTAATACATTTTTATAGATGTTTTTCGATATGACAATTTTTTAAACTCTGTTACCCTGAAAAGCCATTATTACGTCTGTGAATCCAAGCTGACGATTTCGATTTTGATTTTTAGTGGATTGTTCCTTAAAGCAGCAATAGCTCATTGTTTTGGTTTCACAACTCAAAATTGTACTGTTTTAGCTGAGTCCTCCAGCTCTCATTAGCTGCACCAAGCAACAGAGCTGCATTTGGCAGCGTCAACAGCCAGATACGTCCTTCAGGAACCAGGAGAATGAATTTTCCTCAGTCGGAAACAAGCGTGACCTCCAAATGAATAATGATGTTGCTCTTTGTCTAGTACGTGTCTATACGCTAGCCCCCAACATTTTTAAATTATATGGTAATAACATGTCAGTGTTGAAGTTACAGATATTTGTGTTGTTCCAAAATGGCAAAAAAGTAAGCTTTATAAAAATGTGCTTTCCCTCATTATAATGCTGTGCTAAATACCCTGAAGAGACGCAAACAACAGTATTGCTGTCAGAGCCTTAAACTGAACCAGGAGTATGATAGAGAACAGAGGTGCCTTTTCACAAGAAGCCAGACGCTGCTCAAAACTTAAAGGAGGTTAAAAAAAGATCAGTTGCTATGCCTACCTGTATGCATAACTCTGTCTTCTGAAGCCAGAGAACATTTAGTCCACAGAAGGTAGTTCTCACACAAAGACGGCAGCAGCAATTAAAGTCAATTGTGAAATCATTCTGCCATGTTGAAAAGGGGCTTTTTGATACTTACAGAACAGAGAGAGAACAGGATCAAAACGATGGTGTCCATCGCAGAAGAGATGCTTCATTCTCTCAAACTCCTCAAGCAAAAGTAGATTGCTTCATATGAAAAGATAAAAACAATCTTGCAAAAATTCAAACCAAGGCCTCCAAGCATAACATATCTGCTCTCAGATGAACCCAGTTAAGACTGCATGTGCATCGTCCAAATTATCATGTGACCCAGTGTGTCCGTCCAGCTCACCAATGAACTCATCCTCTCATGGTTTCTGTCAGTTTCCTCAGCTTATTAGCTTGGCTACGTTTTCCGCCTCATATAGCGTGATGGGTGGTGAGGGCAGCGGTAAGGCCGGGGACCACAAGCTGAGCTTTGGCCATGAACCATTTAGAGAGAGAAAGAAAGACAGATGGGAAAAAACAAGAGGGAAACAAAAGACGTCTAGAAAAGGATAAATTGACATTTTTGTGCTTTAGTAACACAGAGTGAAGAGGACAGAGAGCCGAAAATGATGTGTGTGGCTGCAGGAGAGAAACCAAGTGACCGAAATAGAGAAGGATGAGAAGTGTGCACCCTTTCTTCTCTTCTTTTTGACCTGGCAGTCAGCCTTTTGGCAGAGCCTGTGGTGTCCATTGCACATGGGTAACCCTGCAGAGAGAGCAACACACGCACACAAACAAAGAGAGCCAAGATAAAGCAATGCCGCAAACCTTGAGGGGATTTTCGAGGCAGGGTGGTTTTCTTCAGGCAAAAAAAAACAAACTTTGGGGCATCACACTGTAGCTAACCAAGAAGCCAAGATAGAATCTTATTAGACAAAATAATTTTCACAGCTGTTTCTGATCTGTTTGTGTCTCACGTGGAGGGAGGAGGAGAGAGAAGGAGAGGAGGCAATGGAAAAGTGAGGAATTGTAAAGAACGATGGGGAGGATAGAAGCACCAAAAAAAAGATCGGAGAAGGAAAAGAGTTGCTGACTGACACTTTCACAATACACACACACACACACACACTCACTCAAGAAAGTCCTCCAGGAGTAAACGTTGTCCTTGGAGAGCTCTTGAGGGCAAATCCCTCTACTTAGAGGAAGGCTTAGATTTCACAGTAGCCACCTGTTTCACTTGCACATGTAAAGCCCATGAAAATTCCTGCTAACGGTTAAAAGGCATTGCTATGGACAAGTGTACCCCCCCAACACACACACACACACACCCCTGCCACACAAACATTCACAGGGGAATGAGCAAGGCAGAGGAAGTTTAAGCAAGTTAGTTCAGGAGTCTTCCATCCTGTGCATCTTTTAATCCCTTCTTTTCGCATCTTGTCTCATCTTTCAATCTGTTCTCCTAAGAGGGTCTTAAATGTCTGGGGAATATTGGACACACACACACACACACACACATTTTAGCAGTCTACACAGTTTGTCTCTGTATCATTATTAACCGTCCAGTCCACCTCCAGCAGAGTGGACACAAGCTAATAACCTGTTCACAGGGGATGTCAGAGCTGTCAGTCAAACCCATAAGGAAGACAGCACATTAGAATAAAACAAACACCAGCTGTCTACTTGATGAGTAGGACTTGCGGTGATAAGTTCAGTACAATTACTCATTTGATTCAGGGGATACAATATGAAAGAGACTCTTATATGATATAAGGGGAAAAGAAGAAAGAGAATGTGGAGAAAATAGAAGAAAAAACATTTAAACTAATTATCATTGGTATATGAATAAGTCAATTGAGCTTCTTTATTCATCTGCTTTTCTGGGCCATTTCTACTAGTGGTCTCATTTTGTAGTCTGTCCGTCTGTGCATCCATCTATCAGCTGTACTTGACTCACCCAACACCACAGACATGATCACCAAAGATAATTGGGATCGAGCTGATTTTCACCTCTAAAACCAAATGTTATGTCTCTGAAAAAGGATCAATTGGTTGGAAATTATTCTTTCCTTCTTCCATCTCTACTGAGCCCTTCCCTCATCTCCCCATTGGAAACTCAAATGCAAGTGAGAATTGATCTGGCCACCTTGTCACTCTTTCAAAGTGGTGTGCTAAATAGATCCATCCCTGGGCCTATATAGTTCCTTATTTATAGAAATGACTCATAGATAGGTGCAAGTTTCTCCCCATATTTGCACATACAACACTTAAAATAGTTAGGAAATGTAATCACCTTGGGAAACATTGTGTTCTCGCCTAATTAGTCTTCTCTGTTCAACCTGCATGCAAGTAAGGTGCTTTTTCCATAATCCTTCATAAAATGTTCCGTCTCTATGAACATATTAAAATATAACCCATTGACATCTTCAATCTCCATTGGATCCTTTATTTCAGGAAGTTGACATCTTACAATTTATGATAAATATATCAATATTTACTTTAAGATACAAAGTAAACTCAAAGAAGATCAACTCATGGATGAACAACAGCCAAGTATGTTCTGTTAAACCTTTTTAAGATGAAATGTTTAACTCCAAAAGCAGACTTTTTTTATTGTTTTTCAGCAAACTGTCTTGTAAGTGTCTAAAAAAACAATTCCCTGGTGAATCAGATATTAGTCACAATCATCACATCATCAACCATGTTCAAGTACTTCTCAGCAGGAGTCCTGAAGTCACACATACAGACTCCCACACACATACAAACACACACACTGAAATACGTGCACACACTTAAATGAGTAATCAGCCAGTGGCTGTGAATCCAGGCTGTCCATCTGCAGTAGGTTTTCCTGTTAAGCATTCATTGGTAACATGAAATCACACACACACACTAATCAAGCAAAGCCTGATTAGGCCTTGACCTGGGTGAACCCTGACCTTTGTGTGAGGTCATATTTGTGTGTGTGTGTGTGTGTGTGTCATGTTGATGCACACACAATCATGCAACGTTTAAATAATACCTCAGTGACATGGGCATCTATCTTTTGCTCCAGCTGTAATCCAACTGATCTAACCACAAATTTCAAATGTCTCCATAAAAAGGCTTGTGTCATCTGTGTACAGTCTGTTCATGTGCGTCAGCTTTGTGTGTTTCTGTACAGCTGGGTTTGCATGGGTGAAACGCTGCCTTTGTTTATCACTGTAGCCACATTGATGAGCTGTGGCTGAAAGCCTCATCCTAACAACGCGTCTTTTCCCTCTTTAGACCTCAGAGGGGGGAAAGAGGTGGAAATCACCCTCAGTAACTGGTTCCAAGTGTAACACTCCAAAGCTAAACCTCTCACCATACACACACAACACATGCTTTGCTATTCAGTGTCATTAAAAAGCCATTGCCTCCCTCTCTAATGTGCCCAAATAAATACAATCATGAACTGAGAACAGGGTGGAGGAGCAAAAAAAATAACAAAAATCCCACAAACTGGAGGAGTTCCATTAGTGGTGACTGTGGTTTCACAATATGGGACTGCTGGAGTGTTTCCAAAACTGGCACGTGGCCCCCTGTTCTGACAACAGCTGACGCCACCACCCCACCCCAACACACTCACACACACAAGGTCTCCAGGGATCAGCTCTGTGTGACATAATCAATCAGTAGGATATTGCTTCTATTGACAGTCCCCAGAAGAGTCTCCTTTTGTCTGATAATCTGTCACCCATGTTTTTGTCCCCCTCTCTTTCTTCTTACTTCACTCTTTGCTCTTTCGTTTATTCGTCCTTCTTTCAGTCTTACACCGACCTTTGAGTCCATAGCAATTTTCTATTCTCTCTTTCAAACTGTACATCTCCCTGTCACCACCATCCACTCGGCAAAACTATCTTTCTTCTTTCATTTCCGCTGCCATTTGAAGAAAATTCCACACAACCGCAGGCAAGAGGGTATGCGCCCGCGCGCACACACACACACTCACTCACTCACTCACACACACACACACACACACCAATTCATTGATCCTCGCCCTTAACCCAATCAGACAACTCATAATGATTCCTTCCTTTGGGGGGAAGGAAATAGGGAATGGGGAGGGGAGTCATAACACAAGGGCTCATGCATATTTCATATCCACTATGATACACTTTCTGGCCCATGCATTATGCAGACACTGTTTAAGGATGAGCTTTGGGGGATGGGAGGGAAGTTAAGTTGGCGAAATGAAATGGAAAATGAGACAGCACCAGCTAACAGCCCATCACTCCATAATTTGAACACAGTGTGTCTGCACACAACACCCAACGTCCTGACCCAAAGTCGGCCTCCAAGCCATTCATCAGGACGAAGGGTAGACGTTGTCTTTGAACTGATCCGAGTGTTCTTCATCCAGCTGAGACTTCACATGTGATGAACAAGACATGTTAACTGGACCATCATGTGCATCTCTATTCAATGGGAAATGGGCAAAGGTCAATTGGAAAATTTATGTTGTGGAACAATGATTCCTTCTTCACAACAACATTTCCCACTTCTATTTAGATGTTTGGTAGATCCGCAAATCCATTAGAGTGTGTCTCGCCAATGAGGATTGAAATTATCACCAACTGTTTAAACACCTATTGAGCATAAAATCTATATTTTATGCTCAATATTAATTAGCACATATCAGCATGCAAACATTATAAAAAAAATGATCATGGTGATGTTAGGTCTTAGCAATAGAGTACATTAATACAGCTTCATAATGTGGCTGCAGCCTCATACATCAAGGCGAAACAACCATATGCTCTACACTATGTTGCAAGGAGATAATATGGAATATGTGAAGAAAATTGTGGAAGGTGACTAAGATAAAATGTTACCTTACTGATGCGTACATTTAGCTTAACATACTACGATTCCTGAATAAAGCTTCAAAAAGCAGCTTCCACGATTGTCAATTCTTACCTCTTAGTCTTCAAGATTTTTTTTTGTTAATTCCTTTTGTCACGAAGAAGGCTACTAACAGCAGTAATTGAAGAAATATGATATTTTTTAAGCAACCGGGCAAGCTAACACGGGCTAGGCTATCACCGGTCTTAGCTAAACTAATGTGGATGCTATGAACAAACAGTCAAATAATTATCCAAGCATTAAGTTACATCTTCACTGGGAGCATGCCCACAATAACCCATACTGTGGGTAAATACCCATACTGTGGGTAATTGTGGGTTTATCATGGGGCAGTAAAGGCAGGGCAAACCCACAATAATCCCATGTGGGCCAACAGAAGTCTTGCCCTTTGGGGCTGCATTTTGGGCTTTTTGAAAACCCACAGAGTCCCCATGTGGGATAACCCGCAGGAGGCTCAAAGTAGTTTTGACCAGGTGGGGGCCCAGCAGGACAGCCCACACTCAGCCCATGTATGGGCATACAATGGGCATGTTGCAGGCCCACTATGGACCCTGCTTAGTATGGGTAACCCGTACTCATCCCACACTTTGCTGTCTCCCTCTGGGCCCCACATTGGCCCCATAGTATGGAGCTCACAAGTTTCTTGCATTTCTTACTGGTAGCATGATCCACAGTGGGTATGCTGTGGGATTGCCACAAGAAAGCATGCATAGGGGCCCCAAAGCAGCTCCCAGCAGGGTCCCAGTAGGCAGAAAATTTAGTGTGGTGGCCCCATTGTTTTTTACAGGGTTTGATCAACATACTGATAAAGATAATATAGCTAAACCATTTATAAACAACTAGTAGCAACATCCCTGTACTCCCATAAATCAGCAATTACTTTAGTAAGTCTACATAATAACCAATAGAAATGTTGACCAAATTATAAAAATAAGTCCTAGTTGTAATAAAATGGAATTACCCTTTAGCAGAGGGAGGTGAAGCCTAGATTGTAAAATTCCCCCAGCAGAAGCTAATACTCGTCTTCCTTGAATTCTCTTTATGAACGTTCCAGTTCACCAGATGTCATATATCAGCCACGCTGTGATGAAGCCAAGCCACTTGTCCCATAAGCGAGGCTTTCAAGGCACACGATATGATCATCCTCTGTGTTCAAAGTGTGAGTAAAAGGGGTCAATAACACGGCTGTGACAAAGGAAATCCCTTCTGTTTAGTGGCTTTAACAGAAAACTGTGAAAGTGTCCATCTTCTTCATCAGGGGATGAACATTTAGACAGGAAATAGAGTCAAAGTGGAAGAAGAAACGAATTTAAGATGGTCTATCACTCGGATGGAAACAAGGCAATAAGACTTCTGGCAGCAGCTTGTCAGTTTAATGAGGCTCGATGTTGGCCTTCCTCTTTCTTTACAGCCGCACTTTCCCTCCTTTTCTCAATGAGTAATTCTCCCACACTCACATTTCTTATCCTTTCCTGGCTTCCTCCTTCCCTCTGTTCTCTCTTCCTCTCTCTCTCCCAGTTCTGGGATTTGCTGATGTTTTGTGAGATGCTTCAGAGGTGAATGAGCTAAGTGATTTTAAGTTTTATTTTATTTCAATCCAAACCTCCTTCCTCCGACCAGATGCACAATGCATGAAGGAGATAGCAGAGATGCGTTTCCATGTGCCACTAGGGATGTCCACAATCCAATTCCAGTCAAACAGATGTCATACATCAACCTCTTTCTGAGGAAGCCACGCTAGGAGACAGAAAGGAATGAGTGAGGGAGGGAGGGAGCGGGCGAGGAGAAAAATAAGAAGGAACAAAAGAATGATCAGGGTAGCATTTGAAAGGAAGCAAGCTGCTCAAAGTCAGACCCCACATGCTACAATGCAAGCACACACACATGAACACACCAGGATGGAAACAACACAGAGTCTTGTTACCGTCCCATTATATAAACTCTCTTCAACACTATCTTCTCCCCATTTTCTATTCTTTTCCTTGTAATTTGTGTTAATTTCACTCTCACCCAATCCACACCTCTACCCCTCATCTTCTTCATACCTCCCACTGTCTCTGCTAAACAATGAAGAAAGTGATCTGAGGGGAATTTACTCCATTTCATTGAGGGACTACCCATTGTGCTTTTGCTTTCGGCCTAAAAGGCACCATAAAGGTTGTCAGATGGGCTCATTATGATTTGTTGGTGCTGAGCAGAAGTCATTAGTCACAATGGGGGAAGGGGGGAGGCAGGATGGCTGACTGTACAGCTAGACAGTGGTTAGAAACCTGTGGATGATTAGCTCCATGGACAGACAAATGATCCCGATACATCTGGTGTTAACATGCACACTGGGTTATTAGATTCTAATTAGACTGAAAAAATGCATTCATTCCAGTAACTGTAACCTGAAGATCAGATTATGTGAGCAAGTTGGAGAGGTAGTTTGAGGTACGCTGAACAATAACAGGAAGTACTTATTTTATTTGCATATTTGAAATGTATGACAAATGTACAAAATGCATATGTAGGAGCTAAACAGATGCAGAATGTATAGATACAAAATAATGTAGCATTTTTTTGTAAGACATAGCAATTATCTGAGCTAAATGCTAATGTCAGCATGATAAAATGTTAATTATGTAGGATTAACCATGTTCTCCATCTTTAGTGTGTTAGCATGCTAGCATTCGCTAATTAGCAGTAAACAAAGCACAGCTTAGACTAATGGGGATAGCTTTGAGGGTATTGGTCCCGAACCAAAGCATCGGAGATGCTTATGGTAATACATTCAACTGGGATAATTGATAAATGTCAATCGTAAACTAAAAAGTCTCTAAAAAGAATTGCTAAACTATATTTGGATATTTCACAGGATAAGTGATAGGAAGAAAAAATCTTATTATCTCCATAATAAGACATTTGGATTAATTGGATAACTGTACTAAATTTCATGTCAATCCATACCAAAGTTGTCCCTAAACACCCAAAAGGAGAGCGTCATGTGGCAAAAAAGTCTGGGGATCACCAACATATTTGATGTCTCACCAACGCAAATAACATTAAATAATATAGAAAACTGAAAGAATAACAAGTAAGACAACCAATTGTCCCATTTCGGCAATGTAGACATAGTAAAATGTAATTGTGCACACTTGATGTGTTTGGGTGGCCCACTACTCAACAGGACAGGCACGTTCAATGAAGAGGAAATATAAATTTCCCTGAATATATTGTCTGTTATTGTCTTCGCCTTTTGTATTCTGGTTTAGGGTCTTGTCTTCCATGAACTTGAACAGACACAAAGGATGGTTGAAAGGAAATAAATATGATCCATGTATCAGCTCTGGAACCTAAATAGTATGAATAATGGATGTTGGATAGATGGATCTGTGTGACATGTGTTATTAATCTTAGATCTTGCTGCACATTAATTCTGAACATCACCTTGACATCCCACAGGGGTGAGATACACTGTACATGACGTACAAAGATAATTACAAAGTGTTGAAACAAAATGCATCAATTATGTATAGCCATGAGCAGTTACTAGGCGCTCAGTGACAAACATCTTTATATTGGAAAATCTGGAATAATAGATTGTGTGACACATCAACTGTTAATATGGCAAAATGCAGCTGTTCATTCATGTCTGAAATTATTGTCAGGACGTAGACTGGCAGCTAGTTAGGCTGAGAGGAGTCGAGTTAGGCATCTGTCAGTGTATGACAATTACTATAATTTCTGGCTTCCCCTGTCCCCTTCATCCATGGTGCTGTCCTGTGTGTGTCCAGGCTTTGGTGTTCATGGTTCAGGGCTTCTATAGGTTTACCACAATTCCCTTGAGACACCATGAGACAGAGAGAGGGAGAGAAAAAAATCTCATTAAAAAAAGGGATCATCTGCTGTCGCCTACCGTCCCGGCCCCTACCGAGCTTGGACCCAGAGAAAATACAAATGGCCAGAAAGACGCCCCAGTGCATTGGAGCACTGCCATACTTCATATTGCTGTCATCTGCTCATTGGACAGGACGGTTTATAAAAGTCAAAAGACTGGGGGACCGGAAAACAAGCGAACACACACTATGGAAATCTGCTGATGGAAATATCTAACTTTAATGCCTTTTTGGTTCTGGTGCTTTATGAAATAATGATGAATAATGAAATGAAAACTGCATCCGACCACAGAACGTCTGCATGACCATTGGTATTCCATCTGAAATAGCTATTAAAGGAAGAAAAAAAAATACTTTGCTGAAGTGAGGAATAAAGTTCGAAATGAGGAGAATTGTTTCTTTTCGGTCTGTGGAAAGCAGTGAAGCTGAAATGAACTGCTTGATTTGAGGCACAGGCTGAAATTGGATACTTGATTAGATCTCATGAGGAGCTGCTTATTAGCACGAGAGAGGAGATGGGAAGCGAGCAGAGAATTAATTGTTTTTAGGCAAGAAAATGACTTAATTTGCATTCAGTAAATCTGCTAATTGTGTTTCCTATTTATCGATCTGTTTGAAAAACAAAGCTATTAAATTTGCAGTGGCATATAATTAAAGAGGACAGGCAAATTTTCCTCTATGAAAAGTTTTTTTTTTTTAGCTTTGTCATAATACAACAATGGCTTTTGAACTTACCAGCATACCAGTGAGACACGGCAATGAACCAAAATATTTTTACCAGGATGTGGAAAATAACTGTGGAAAAACCCTTTAGCTGTCAAGAATAGAAGGGACCCTTTTTGCAAAAAATGATATAACTAAAAACAGAAAAAAATACTTTAATGATTCATTTAAATACAATTTTATATAATTTGAACAATACTTTTTTATTTTATTCAATGGGTTTTGCATGAAAACAAATTCATTACTCAAACAGCTTTAAATTATAAAATCAATAAATTTTATTTGAATTAAATAAAATTCAGATTCCTTCATCAACTTGAAGAATGGACACAGTCTGTACATTCATTCATAAATAGGATTTCAGTCAGAGTGATGGGGTCCCCTCTAAATCACTAATCGTAAAGTCTAAGCTGTCATGATTCCTGTTCTGCATTTTCCTCCCATGAAAATAAAAAAGTGAGACGCTCACATGAAAACACTTTGATCATTACCTCACTGTAAAGTCAAACTGCATAACTTTCTAATTGGCATATTTTTTTGTCGAGTTTTAATTTCCCCCTCTTTCTGTGTGCTGTTATTGGAGAGAGAAAAAGCTCCTTCACACCAAAAATAATCGTATAAATGTGCTTTGCTGCCTTATTTTTTTTAAACGATACCATCCACACTATTTGCATTGCAAATTTTCACCTGAAAAAGTTGCCTCATCCCAAAAATTACACCTCTCCAAAATTCCGTGCTCATTAGCTGAAATTAGAGAGTTTTCCTTTTGCACTACAAAGGTTGGGACCATGAAGATGTAAATCAATGCAAAAGTAAAAATGGGAGATCAAGAGAAAAAGGGAATGGGACACAGCGAAAGACTTCAAAGTCTGTGGAAAAATAAATAAGAAGTTAATTTGGTGGTAGCGCAACAGGTCACCATCTCAGCGTACAAGGAGGATGTCAGCAGCCAAATTACAGCACCCGAGGCCCTCAGCGTATACCCTCACACCATCCAATCCCCCCCCTCCCTCCTTCCCTCTTGAGGAAAGTAATTTCGCAAAAGTTTAGCACGGTGCAACGCCCTGCCTCTGCATCTTCTCAAACGTGTCCAGTGGTTGATGTGACCTCTGCTCCCTGGGGTCTCCCAGTCAAGCCTTATTTCCTGTACATCAAAGCCCCACCCCTGTGAGGAGCTCTACTCGGGGAAAAAGCAGCGCTCCTCTGAGGTGGCTTAATCTGAGGTGACGCTCTATAACAAAAGCCAACACACTGTATGGCTTTGCCAGAGAGTGGGTGTCCCCCCGTCTGGCTTCCCAACCTACGTACATCTCCATCCCGTTTCCTACTTCAACCAGGGGACTGTTCAGTGTCCAGAGCTCAGGCCTTAATAGCAGATGAATCCTACATGCCTCATTAATTCCACTCTAGCAGAGGATTTATGCTAGTTGATCAGGACAGCCACCTATATTTAAAAACTCTAACAAGCGGCTGTAAAGCACATGTGGACCCAGTTTACATTAGCAGCCTCGAAGACGAGAGACGGCATAAAGGTCGAGAGGGTTTTTCTGTGTGTATATATACGTGTGAGAGTCGGTGTGTAGAGAGAATTAGCCAATATATACTATGTGCCTGTGCCTGTGTGTGTGTGCATGGACCATATGGAGAACAAATTAGACACCGCACAAATCACAGGGAAGTCTGGCGTGTTGACCAGGAGTGGCCTTGGATGCTGCTCCAGCTTAGGGATTTAAGGAACGCTGAGAGGAACTGTCCATACCTGCCAGCACTGTGGGGTTATTGTGTCAAGGCAGGATGTTCTGTATAATGTTACGAAAGTGGAAAGGAATATGTTGTTACTTTAACCCCTAACTTTAAAACGTATTAAGCCATCATCTTCTACATATATATACAAGGAGTAGGTATAATAATTTGTAAAGAGTTCTTCGGAGGACATAGAGTCGAGAGCTAGTGAAAGAGGAGCCGTCAACTGCAAACAGTACACATCCCACACAGCGGCTCAGGAAGTACACCTCCTATTATACCCGCCTCCGCACCATCACAACTCCACTTCAACGTTTTTCCATTAAGGAGCACTGTCTCCAAAGAGGAATAATTTGATGCTGTCGCAATTCAAACCTATTTTCAGGACAAAATAACAGCGCAATGGGATGACTCACGCCACAAAGTCCGTCAGAAATATCACTCAGAATAGTTGAAGAACAAGAGTGACGCAAGAGTTTAAAAAAGACAGCGGCGGAGTGGGTGTAAAAAAACTAAACAAATACAGCGGCTTGAAATGAACACAAAATCATCGGGATCATGAAGGAGATAGAACAAACGGTTTTACAAATAGGTTCATATCATGAAGATTATTGACCTCAAGTTTTACAAAAACATTCAGGCCCCCGAGGAATCAAATCAAACTTGCTAAAGGAATTTTTAGATAAATGGCTTCAATTTTCTATTGAATGCAATGAGGGGCTGATTGCTCTTAATAAGCAGACTGATCATGAGACAATATATAAATGTATCCACAGCTCTGGCCACTAATAATCAGTTTAGCTTGCCCACTCACAGAGCGGTGACTGCTCCATACGGGATCTGGGCAAACAGAAACAGAGAAAAAAGATGTTCCAATGATTTAAGTCGTGGAGTCACTGGCCAGATGTGTTTGAGTGATTTAAGGCCTGTTAGTGGCCGAAGCCCACACCCCAACAGATCCGTCTTTCCAATGTGTAAACTCTTATGTATTCCTATACCTCTGTGGATTTATGTTGTCTCAGTGTCCTCTGACTCCATTGTTGATATCGGTGCCTTGTAGTCATACCATCTGTTGCAGGACTCCTCGCTCTGCTTGTCTGTTAAGAAAGTTCTTTGCCTCTGGAGTTTTTGTCGTGCTCCGGTGTCAATTTCAGGCAGATTTTCCGGCACCTCTCTGATGGTCCTGCATGATGGATAATAATCTAAAAATCTAAAGTGCCCTGGCACATTACTGAATGTATATAAGATGACTAATTTAAGGAAAAGATTTGTGGCTACTGCATGTCATAACAGCTTTAATGCCATCTTGCATTCAGAGTTGAAATGATGACACTAAAGAGCTCTGTCCAACGTGGAGCTCCACATGAGGTCCACTGAAAGTCATGGATGAAGCATATGACAGACAACACTATCACATTACAAACATTTCCTGACCACTTCTGAGCCATGACAATGAGTCCACAAAACACTTTAAGGAGTTTCAGAGGAAAACAGCATTGCAGCCATATCTAATACATTGGATTTGGCTGCAACGCTGCTTACTCCTGAGACTCCAAAATGTTTTTTTGTGGTTTCAAAAACTTCACCCACTGCTCCATCGGCATAGTGGTAAGTAGATAAAGAGTGGTTTTCATTGTTGGGTGATGGATCCCTTTAGCACCAAAAACTCCATTCAGACATTAAATAAAAAAAATTCGAAACTGCAGAAAGTCCGAGGGCTCTCGCTGGGAAATTTGCGTTCTCACAAACAGCCCCTCCGGAGAATGTCAAGTGGTTTTCCGGATTTCAGTGCATGTCTGAAAGCAGCTTATGTTTCTTCACTCTTCCAATCAATTCATTCCTGTAAAGGTGTCACTTGAGAAGTTTATAGATGTACAGACAACTATACATATGATAAACATACAATAATTCTCAGTCAATTTACCTTTGCTGGGATATCTAGGCAGATTTACGGATTTTTTTTACTGAATATGTGAGGTTATTGTATCATCGAAAGCCTGAGTTAATAAAAAAAACATTGCGTCACGTCTGTCCAGATATGACGGCGTAATCATTACAAGAGGGAAAGTGTATTTTGGCAAAAACCAATGCATTTAGACTTTTAAAGTAATTGCTTCTCACCTCTTTTCCTAATGTGACACCTCTTCCTTTAGACGCCCCACTTTGTGCTTTCCTGGGCAGCACCTCATAGTTTGAACACTTCTGGCTCTAGGTACAAAGACTGGAAACAGGAGGAAAGAGTTTCCCTGGCTTTCTCCAAAAGTAACAACATCCACCTGAGCTTTGATTTCTTGGAGTCTCCGCTGGATGCCTGAGAACCTCAAACTGACGACAAGACTCCAGAAGTAACCACGCCCGGCCATTAAATAGTCACTTATCCCACATAAAACCACAATCTTTTTTACACTCTTTAGTGCAGAATTAACTAAATCAAATGTGTTAATCTGTGAGTTTTAGAGCCTGTTTTGCAGAGAGCCCACTTAGCCATTTTCCAGTTTGACTCTTTATGTCAAACTAACTGGCTGTTTGTTGGTGGTATAGCTTTATATTCACTGTAAAGCCACAGACTCAATCTTCTCATCAAACTCTGAGAAAGCCAAAAAGGTTATTTCTTATGTCCAAACCATATAGTCTTGACTGTGGCTAGTGCGTTATTAAAAGACATCCAGTACAATTACAGAGAGGCCAATGAAGTGAGACTGCCAGAATTATAGACTCCTTTTGTTGGTCAAGATTGTTTATATTACACAAATGCACGTTCAAATGTTCGGTAAAGTTTTGACTCCAGTGAAGAGCAAAGAGACGTCGCTCGAGGTCTCCTCCTGAAAAAAAGGGAGTTGTTTTCGTCTCCACAGTCGCCAAGTGCCGGCTCACTGTGGGATCTGTTGGGTTTCACTCTATAATATTGCAAAGCCCTGACCTTAAATGCCTCGATATAATGCATGTTGTGATTTGGTGCTATAAATATAAAACTGTATCGAATCATTTGAGAGAAAAAAAATTACAGAGACAGATGTGGATTTTCTCCCACATTCCTCTTGTTCTCTCAAAACGGAGTCCGCATGTGAATATGCAGAATCTGTACGGAAGAGACACATTTTGATTTCTGGTTTTAGTTTGACGAGTCATATTTGAGCAGGCTTTGATCAGCAGCAGCTTAATAAGCCGGTTGGACCTAAACAAGAAGCATAAACGTTTGTGTTTTGTGTGGAGAAAAGTTCTACTCGTGTGACTAAAGAAACTAAAGAAGTCTTGGCCTGGATATCTGCTGTCTGCACACAGAGCCCCAAAATATTCGCTCTTGCACCAAGTATCTAATTCTTTGACATAGTCGACATATGGCCAGACAAAAAAAAATTTAAATAGGAATGACTTATTTTGCATTGCTCCAGTTAAGATTGCTCCAATTAAACTTCCAAACCATTTCATTTCCAATTGTTCATCGTTCATCCATACTGGGTTTGAATTTAAAATCAGCTTCCTGAATCGTAATGGCTTAGACACTGCTTCTGACTATGTGAATGAAATCATTCTGAAATATGATATTGACGGATGCCCACTTAGCAAGTGAACCCCAAAACTACCCGCCCCCATCCACCATGCTAACCTCTGGACGCAAATAAGTGCCACATGTGCACCTTTGGCAGGAGCACGACCCTGTTAACCCTGAACAAGGCCTATGCTGGGCCTTGCTAATGACGACCCCCTACCACCCTCCCTCGTCTGGTCTGACTGACAGTCATGGTCTGCCCACACAAACAAACACAACACATTATCAAGCACGGAAACACACACACACACACAAACACACATGCACAGACACAAACAGACACATATTCTGCATGCACAAACACACACACCCACAGAAACAGTTGCATTTGGTTATGTCTATAAGGAGGGGGTCAAACAACGTATGCCAGCCAGAGGATCGTCAAAAGTCAACTTCTAGTTAAAAAGCAGAGAAACGCACATAAAGTTGTCCATTGAGTTATTTAAACTGTGATATAGAAGTTGCTTTTATTGCACTTTCTCAGAGGGTTGGACCTCTGAAGGGTCAAAATATATATATGAGGGGTCACAAGATGACAAATTAGATAATGATAAATATTCTCTCTTTGCTTTGCTTTGCAAATTTTAAACTGTGAAATACTATACTATAATATAATTCAAAAAATACTTTTTTGTTTAACTGTCCAAATGCAATAATCTAAGAACAGATCCCTCCTCTTTGGTTAAAGCATAAACTTTTAGACTTTAACTTGTAGATCAGGTTGTCCAAAACCCATGGTTCGCTCCTGAATGCTGGCATATAGAAACGCTTTGTGACTGGCTGTACTTGACTTGTTATCTATAATGCCTCGAGTGGTCGCTGTAACTAGAAAAGCGCCATATGGTCCAACTCAAATGTCCAAGAACACTTTCACAATCACGTGAATGGGAAATTCCAAGTGATTGAGAAAGTGCAACAATGGGCTTTGATTGCTTTGATTAAATGGGTCACACTGTAGGAGAAGCTCACCAGCACCCTACATGATTGCTGGACATTAAACCATTTGATAGACCCTATGCAAACAGGTTCTTGGGAATCAGCCACAATCAGCTTTTGCTAAACATTATCAAAATGAAAGAAATTTGGATACACAAGACACCCAATGGAAAAATACAAATTGATGGCTGATTAAGACAGCAGAAAAAATGTGTGATTATAAATTCCTTTTGAGAAAAAAAATCCCAATTATTGTGGTTAATTCTTTAACTGATTAATTGGATGAAGGATAATACAAAATAAAATTGTATGATACTAGGCAGAAATTAAATACCATGATGTATTCAAACTTACAACAGGAGGCTAAGTAATGGTCATGGGCTGTGTGCCTAACTGTGTTTACAATGGTTATTGTCAGCCCACACACAGATAAACTCAATGAAGAAGGACAATCAGATTTATCTGAGTCGCAAAGTCTTCTGTGAAATGAATCGGATAGCACAGATGTTCTAATAACCCATCCATCTCAGGTATTGTGCAACTATAAAGTGTTTTGATGGGCCATGTGTTGGGAAACCATGCCATAAACAATAAAATCACCAGGTTATGAAACTGACTCTTCCGAGCAACAGCAGTGTCTGGACCTCCTTACAACACAAGTGGTGCGTGACACCAGAGTGTGTAGGCATAGACAATTCTTCTTTGTTGTGCAACACTGACTATAAACTTTTTAGGCCAAGCTCGCTCACGCTCCGGCCGGCCTGGCAGCTCCTTCCAAGGAGCACTCCGGTGATGCTTCGCAGCTGTCAGGCTGTTATCATCCACGTCGCTTCCACAGAGACTCGCTAAGCTCAATGTCCACCAACATTATGATCCTGTCCTCTGCAGACGCTTTCCACTTCGGTGTAGACACATCTCAGCATTATATGTCTACATGTGCAGCCATATGGATGAGTAAGGTTCTCTCCTGTTCTCTAGGTCTCTGTCACACACACTCACTTGCACAGGCAAACACATACATACACACACACACACTTTATCATTTTCTCCCCATTATAACCTGCTGGAGCCCACAGGTGTCGACAAACCAAATCGGATTGCATTAAACAGGCACTGGGTCAGGGGCAAATGACTTGAGCGTGTGCGTGTGTGCGCGTGTGTGTCACAGCAACAGTCCAGTGTCGGCCCATTGTGTTTGGGAAGCCGACCCATTCATTCTCCCTTCTGTTGTGTCACATAATGAATCAGACCAGACAGCTAATAATATGCACCACTAGCTCTGGAGTTAACCCAATGAGGACAAAGACTTTCCCCTTTTTCGGCGAAAAGATTTAGAATAACATTTTATTTGCTGAGACAAACACACAATTACCAAACATGTAGACCCACAACTGCAGATTTAGTACTGCATCTGCATTTTAGTATGCTGTTTCCTCTTTATGATTTACCATAATAATGATAAATATTTTGTAAAGAAAATCTATGAAAGGAATTTTAAACATAAGAGTTTGTTTTGGTAGTAGTTTAATTATAAACAATTATTATAAGAATATAAATATAAGATTGTGGCTGAATTTTTTTTTCATATCGGAATTAAAAAAAAGTAATTTCTGAAAAATACTTTACAGTGGACTATACTTCATGTGGTGGAGTAATAAAGATTTGAAATGATTTACAGAAGTGAGACATTGTTTTTAGAAGAACCAGAATTTTTTTTAAATGTGCATTTCAGTTTTCCTGTTAAGATTTAGGTGAGAAAATCAATAGCCTACCGCTTGATGAATGTGAATATGAGAAATACCATTTTAAACAGAAGCCCCTTAACTTTAAATAAGAAAAGAGAGAAGAACAGTGAACCTGGTCACATTGTGAGCTGGGGGCCTGACTTTTTTCTCTCTCGGGAGGAATAACATGGAATAGCAATTAGCAACCTTTGACAGATCTAGGCTAGCCGATTCCACTTTCAGTCCTTATGCTCGGCTAAAATAAGCGGCTGCTTATTGATATCAGTTTTCCCATTAACCATTCAGGGTGAAAGATTTTTTCCCAAAACATATAAGTTTGACAAAAATACTCGGTTGAGTCTTTTTTTGTGCTTTATTAACAGTACAGAAAAATGTACATCTTCCTCTATAGAACCATGTTTTTACATGTAACCATTATGGAAATGCAATCACAATATGGATCATTTTATTGTGTCTCTGCTGATCCACTGTGATCTTTGATATAAAACAACTGTCACACACTCAAGAGTTTGGAAAGAAACATCAGCAGTGAGTCGGTGAGTCGGCTTCTTCTGCCACAACAACATCTGGAGCAACAGTGTACATAGCAGCATACAAATCAAAGCTACTATACACAAACACACACACACACACACACACAAACACACAAAGAGGCAAACATCCACAAACAAGTGATACAGACACACTCATCAACCATTCTCCTCATGCTCCAGATCCATTATTCAGAGGTTTGGAGCACAGCTTGTCTGAGTTAGAGCATCTGCAACTGCAAGGGGAAAAAAAGCCAAAGGTGGAGTCAGTGAGAGCCCCGCTTCTTTAAACTACCTTCAACTGCAACTTAACACACACAGACACACACAGACACACACACACACACTCCAGACGTGACCATTCAATTCAGGTAAGGCAAAATATAAATAAAAAGCTCTCAATGGAATCTGTGTGCATGTGTTTCCTTTAAATCAATACGCCAAACAGTGTATGTGCCAACACACAATAACAACACAAAAAGAAGGGAGTGTCATGTTGAGTTTAGGCCATTTAAAGGGCACACACACACACATAGGCTTCCCCACTGCCTTCATCCCATCTTCCATTGTAGAGTGGAACATGAGATTTGGGCTGATCAGCGTCCAACAATGAAACACAATCTGGGGCACGCTTTCAGTCTCAAGTGTCAAGCTTTTAAATATTACAGACTATTCTTCATAGGCTGCTGAGCTCGTGCGCACACGGGTGGCATCGTCCTCACATGCGGCACACGGACACACACTGCATGCTCGATCATGTGTACTGGTTCACACCTGCCTCAGGACATCCTGTAGTAGAGTGTCCAGCATATAACACCTGTCTGTCTGTCCCTCTATCTCTCTATCAGACACACACACCTGTCACTTCCCCCACACACACATACACACACACTCCGCATCCCACCTGTGTGGTGACGCTAACAGCAATCGAGTAAGAAGGACCATAGGGAGAGTGCGCACACACACAAATAGGCAGACACACAGTTTTACTCTAATGTGTCAATCAGAGACAAGAGGCTGAACCAGATCAGGAAACAACTGGGCCATCGTTAGGCACGGCCATGGCAGATGTGGATCAAACATGACGGCTTATGAAAGAGCTGAGAAGATGAAAACCGCCTCAAAACACATTAGAAGATAAACAAACAAAACCGAGGGTCTCATAAGCCGACCAGATGGGATTTAAAATGTCCCATAAAAATATATATACAGGGGCCCGTGAGCTGTGTGATCCTACATGACAGGAGCCAGGACTTTCCATACTCTGCGGGTTATCCTCCTGTTTCATCACCAGAGCTGCAGGCAAACCATTTGCATTTCGCTCCCAATGTGCTCGCACGGCGTTCATTATATATCAATTACAGCGCCTGCTCGCCCAGGACATTAAAGCAGCCGTAATGAGGAAAAAGAGGTTTGGGTTTAAACAGATACATAAATAAACACACAGTTATATAAAAGGGCAGATGAGGAATGGTCGTGTCGAAATCAACCAGGAGACAAATTACACCCCGAGACCACTTATAAATATTGGAGTGTTTGATCTCCGCACCGAATAAGTTATTCAGTCTGTGGGGGAGAGGATGTGTGTGTGTGTCTGTGTTACATGTGTGTGTGTGTGTGTGTGTACGTCCCAGGGCTTGTTACTTTACAGAGGGGGTTAGACTGTGGCGAAGCTAAGCTCACTGTTAAGGAATGCAGAGATGCAGCGCAGATCACAAGCCTCCCTGACTAAGCAAGTCCAGTCAGCTTTACTGGCCTAAACTGCTGACTCCCTGTTTGAGCAAATGTGGATCGTGGATACCACCAGGGGAGAGAACCGGTACAAAAAGCTCAAAATGCACCAATTTGTTGCTGGGGCTGCATTAACACACACAGACACACACCACAAGACGTTGCCTACTTATACTCATCAATAATAATCACGTGAAACTGACTTTCACGTGAATTGTTGGTGGTTCTATAGGTGCCAAGGTGGATCCGAGTTCGGCGATATTTCCTGCAGGTCATAAGAACTTTGTCGGCAATATGTCGACTTGTGTGTCTTGACTGTGGCTTGTGTCTTGATATCAGGGGATCATCCCGTCTGTCTGTCTGAGCTCCGGTTGGTCCTATCTGAGCCCTGGGGTGTGGGAAAACCCCATGGCAGGGGGATTACATGGGAGCAAAGGGGGGATTTGCTGGTTAAAACGCTGACCTCTGACACGCATACAGCGGCCTTTTGATTCCACAGATCGACTCATTCTTCTTGCCGACTCCATCGGGACGCTGTCACCGAACGGAAGTCACACACTGTCATGGCCGGACAGGATAACAGGCGGCTTAGGTGTGGCTTTGTTTTACGGGACAGAAGAGCAAGGGGACATTGGTCAGCCTGGGACGCTGCTGAGAACGCAGATATTGTGATCACACATTACTGCCGTCACAGCGGCCAAGTGTGATCCAGTCAGACTGTTCATGTGAATCATTTCCCAGCACATTGTTGAAAGTGAGACTACTGACCTTCATTTTGATTACACCAGTGCAGTGTCCATTCTAAACCTGCCTGTTTGGAATGGGCTGTTCTCTTGGCCTGTGTTAATGTGAGTCCTCCTCAGAAAGTTCAACAATGTTCTGTCACTGTTTATTGTTTGTGTGCCGGAGCTTTTTATCAACAGTCTATGGTGCAAAGTAAAGTTACAGAACTTTGTGTTCATCCTACCAGCGTAACATGCAAGTTTTTCATCAAATGAAATGAATTTGGTTGCCATGACGGATGTCAGCATCCACAACACCGGTGAATTTCTGCGTGCGTCCGAAAAAAAAAATCAAATCATCAAAATGATCTGATGGAAATTTGCCTTTTCCATGCTGATTGCCGGTGCTGTTTGCTTGTTTATTCCAATTCTATTCATATTGAACGTGACCAAATTGCACCTCCTCAGCCCATTAAGGACAAATATACCAAGTGTGAAGTCGATAAGCGTTTCAGACTGACAGAAAGAGAGACAGACGTTTGTGGAGTTAGCAGGTAGACTTCCACACCCACATTTAACTTGTATGTATCAGTGTCTAGGGTGTGTGTCATAATCATAGTTGAAGCTTTATCGAGCTCTTTCAACATCAAATACAAGAGCTGTTGCCATGCGTCTGCTTGTTCCAATTACAAGAGTATCAAGTTGTGAAATAAATCACAGAGGGGGTCCACAATGGAAGACCACCTTACTCCTTCCTCTGGTTTCACAAGATTTTCAAACTCTACAAATGGAGGGACTATTTCCAGGGGCTCGAGCACTGTGAGGGCCAGGAATGAATCAGAGATATTTTTTTAACGTATGTTTTAGTACTGCACTACACCAAGTCTGGATTTGATTCTTGTCATGCACACATCTGTTTTATTTTCCACGAGGGGAAGCTGAACAAATGTTAAAGGCAAAAATGCAAACTATCTGCCACTAGATCTGCTGGAAACAAACGAGCAGATAACCTTGAATAACATATCTGTATTGAATAAAGGTGATGGACTGGGTTCAATGCTGTGATTTACTGGCAGTGAAACATTGGAATCCTGATCCGATTTTTAAACTGGACATGATTCAGTTTGACACCGTCCGTCAGAAACAAAGTGTGTTTCCCACCGAGTTTTGTTCTTCGTGAGGGTCAAAAAGCCTTTGAAACAGCTTTCACATCACGGAATGCAAACTCACTCCAGTGAACCACGGCCAATGAAAAAGACAAAAAATATTTAACAGTTATATTTCCCTTCGGGTATCTGCCCACAACCAGGGTGAAGCACACGCTGCACACTGTGACGTCCGGTGAGCCTCTTTATGGATGTGCTCGCCCCATCTTACTCGCTCAACTACTATTGTCATAGTGATAATGCACTGCTGGTCTGGCCTGTTGTCAAGGCAGCAACAAACTTACAGCACTCTCATCGCCTTGGCAACCGGTGAACCTGCGCAAACAAACTTGGCCGGATGAGTGATGAAGAAAAACAGAGAAGACGGAGAGAGAGAACATGAATACGCCAATATGCCAAATATGCAAAACTCTCAAGCTGCAGTAGCAGAGACACTGTTTTTGCAGAATTAGAGTGATGACGGCTTAAAACTGAGCACTGAGGTGACTCCATCATTACCAGATCCCATCTCCATCCATCTTAATCCAAATGACTCAAAGTCTGTGCCTGTGAGTGCAGTGCCCACACAGTGCCCACACTGTGCTCACAGGCACACACACCTAAAGTACTTGTCAAGGTACTTCGCATCCTCGTGTCTGGACTGGCTACAGCGTGTAGCAATAAGGATCTGAAATGTGCCATGTTTAAATTTGACATGTGAAGTTTCTAACATGCCATCAAGCTGTCTAGACGTCATTGATCTCTTTCCCAGTTTATTTCTCTGCACTTACTGCACAGTTTTAAAACGAAGGGGATGTGTGGTATGTAAAACAATGGTCAAGTTTGATATTTAGAATGCATTACTGCTGTCAGCGGGGCTCTAGGAAAGACAATATCACAGGGGTGATATTTCACCTATAGGTTGGATTACCATTAAATTATGGCACAGGCCCACATGTGCCCCTCAGAGTGGATAATACTAATACTGATGATCTCCTGATATGTGTGTCATCACCAGGTCAAAGGTTTAACTTGTCAAAGACCAGATTTATGACCAAATAACTCTAAAGCTAATGTTATTCTCACCAGCGTCAGCTTTAATTTGCGTTTATCAGCCAATGTTAGCGTCCTTACATTAAGTAAGCAATGTTGCATTGTCATGGTGTGTTAGCAGGCTGTTGTCAGAATTCAGCTCTGCAGAAGCACAGAAGTGCAACTGTACCTTTCAACTCTCTAATGTCTCACTTGGTCCTTATTCTTTAAAAAGGATTTAGGAAGATCCTTGTCAAAACTCACGCCGATATATGCTCTTAAGATAAACTGTCAAATACTTTAATTGGTATTGGCCTACTGATATCTGCCTGAAAGAATCCAGAATCAATCAGGCTGTCGTTTGGTTGTTTGTGAGTGCATTGACCCAAGATCTCAGTAAACAGTGTGTTACTTCTGCTTCAGAGCTTTTTCTTTTCATCTCCCGCTTCCTGCAACCCCCCCACACTCCTCTTCATCATCCAGTCCTTCCTGCACCCACATCAGTTGATGTGTACCTGTACAGCCCGGCACGCCGGCCTACTCTCTCATCCATGAAAGAGAGCCCTCACTTAAGAGCCTCTCTGCTGTTGATATGCAAACACACACGTGTAGATTCAGGCCTGACTCATGCAGACGTGTGAGCAGAACCAAGATGACACCTCGCCCACGCCTCAGATGACGTCAAACCGCACACAGGGGAGAGACATGAGGAAAACACAACAGTCAAAGCAGTGACACTGATATGGTGCAATGGAGTGAAGGGTTTGGTTGTGGAAAAAAGATGAGTACACAAACAATGCAATAAATGCACATTATTTCCAATTTGCTGTCTCCCTGTTTAGTATTTCTCAAAATGAGGTATCACAATGTGACAACAACATTAATAAGCCTTGTGCTTTCTCCTCACTGCTATTTGAAGGAGTGGCTGCTGGGGCTCTTCCCTCAATATTAAACAGCAGCAGTCAATCCTCCCGGGTCAGTGCGCTACTTAAGCCCACCAATAATCAGTAGGCCGGCCAGATCAATAAACCATTGAAATACTTTAGCACTGCAGAGTCATCAAGCTCCTCCTTTGCACTTTGGGCAAATGAGACTTTGGGCTCCACAGGGATTTGGGTCTGTAAGGAAAAAAGACACATCATTAAAGTAATGGGAAGTCAAAGAGTGAGTGTCAGCGTCTTTCCCCTAACTTCAGAGGTTAACCTAATAAACAAGATGAGCGGGGGTCATCTTGTTTATTGCTAATAACTAATCATTTTGTTCATATCCTTAAAGTGATAATCAGATATACCAAATCATGCAAGAGCCCATGATACAAGGATGGCACCTCCTATGGGGTTGTGCGATGCTGACCTCTACTGGCTGCTACTGACATAAAAGCAGGCACCTTTTCTCCCAAATCATCACCGGTGAGAAATTCTTCCATACGCATGTAATCCACCTAGAACTGTGTGTTCTAAGATCCACGTTGGTACAGCTCGGATCAACGAAACTAACTCCCCTAGCCCACCCTCTCGCCTCGGGATGGGAACAGGTGGCTGGAAGGAGAGAACGGTGGAGGAGAAAATAAGGGGAGGAAAGAATCAAAGAGGTCTTTGAAGTGGTGCACTGCTCAGGCCTCACTGGTCTGAGGCTGGCAGGGTTTAAAACCGGTGAGATGAGGAGATGCACGGATGGATGGAGGCTGAGGGGAAGAGAATGAGGGTGGGGGGGGCGTCGCAGAGACGAAGGTTTAGTGAGCAGAGGTGGACGCAGGGATACAAAGGAACACAGATATATGCAAGAGCAAAGCCTAAAAGTGAACCATCAATTATTATATCCGTTTGACATGAGTCCAATCCTCCGTGCTCCCCCTCATAAATTAATATTTTGCGGGATTTGGGGATGTTTCACCGTTAATGACGGGGAAAGTGCAAGAAGGAAAATGGGAAGAAAGAAGGCAGGAAGACTCGTAACAAAAGGCCGGGACAGAACCTAATCTACAGCCGCTGCACGGGGACTCTACACCTCTGTATGCGGGGCGCCCACACTATCAGGCCTTCCAAATCTTTCAGATCGGTTAACAGTCATTAATCATTGACAATAACCCAAATAAAGAGTTAGGGTTAGGGTCCTTAGTTGTCGGTCGCTATCCCACATCTATCTCCTCCAACTCCCCACCAACATTGCTTTCTCCAGAGCTATAGGCCAAATCCACTTGTTTATACAGCCCCAGAGGAAATCAGAGTTTGATGTGAGAGGGGCTTTCATGATTCCAAGACAAACCTAATCCACTAAGTGTTTTCAAGCAACCTGGGATTTGGCACACAGCTGTTGAAATGCTGAGAGCTCGTGCACCTTGTGGGAGTCCGTGGAGCTTACACAGCAGGATGTCAATGAAAGGTCTCTGAATGAGAATGAGGGTGAGCAGGTGTCTGTGTTCTAACGTAAAATGAAAATTACATTGGACCAGTGGTCTTGCTTCACACCTTTCTTAGTCCCACTGGTGACAGAGATAGAAATAGAGGTGGTGGGTTGATAGTGTGCGTTTCCTCAGATTGCAAGGTGAAAAATTCATTAGTAACTTCACATGGCAATGTTATCAATTACTGCAGCTCAGGGCAGAGGCTGCCCATCCAGCAGCCAAAGTGCCTGGAGAAACCTAACCGCAGAGAAACCGTCACGATGACATGAATTAACTCTCTAAGTTGGGTGGGCGGGGGGGGGGGATAAATGCAAACTCTACGCTTACAACAGCGGTGAGCCTGCCTCTCTTTATTTCCAGTGACAGTTCAAAGGCATCTCAGCCCACTAAGCCTTCATTAAAGCATGGATCAGTCCCGGGCAAAAATCGGACAGAATTAGCATCGCTAGCGCACAAGTCAGGGAGAATTACAGAGGTGAGCTAATGTGAGACAGGTGAAATCTGTGCTACAAGTGGATCCAAAGCCACGAGCATGCTGGTTATAATTTACAGCAACAGCCAAACGCACCACAGTTCTGCAAAACAGAACGCATTTGAATTCTGATGGAGAGCACTGTCACACTTAATTTTAGTTATGTTGTTTGGTGCTTTGATGCAATTTTGTCAACTCTATTGATTTCCATCTCTGACAGGGCTTTGTAAACTATTTAATATTATACCACAATTTCACACACAATGTACTTTGAACACTGGGATTTACTTCTGGATTTCTCCTTCACTAAATAATAACGCACTTTCCAGCATCACTCAATTATGGCGTCAACCTGCAATAGAAGAGCTATAAGTTTGAATGATTTTATATAAGTGAGACATAATGGACTTAAACATTGAGATCAAATCACAGTGTTGAGTTTTTCTCCATAGATAGATAGATAAGCTTTATTTAGACAGGGTACAAACCGATTGAGAGCAGAGCGTTTACAGTGGTGCCCTGCATTTACATAAACAAGTGAAAATTGCAATGTAGAGGAGTAACATCTCTTAAAAAAGGGGATAACCTGATATGAGACAACATATTAAAACCAACATACCATTTTCTATGAGAGACTAAACTGACTTTTCTGATGCCTATCGCTCTTAATCCAAACACATGAGCACCTGTTAGAGATGACCTTGATAAGAAGAGACTTAGGTGGATCAGACTGACACTATATACCGTCTCTATTATACACAAGCTGCCTGAAAACACTACACACACTTCTACAGCTGTCCAATACAAAGAATCTATATGAAGCATACGTTAGCTTTTCCAATATAATAGCTTCAGTACATGCTCTTTGTGCATCACTTCTTGGATGAGTGATTTATGGACACTGACTTTATCAATTGGCTGGATCATAGTTTAAAATAGTCATAGGATGCTCAGAGTGGTTTAATCATCTCTATGCTGGAAAAATGTGTTTGTTAAAAAATGTGTGACTAGCCTTGTTGTCATCATAGAACTGGAAGGGATGGGACTAAAGAAGGCCAATTTAGAATTTTAATGTATTAACTTACTTAAATTCTTCTTTTCTTTTATCGTACACATGTTTCCTCCTGCTGGTCTCAACTCCTCTGAAACAGCCTTACTTAATTTGACAAACCTTTAGCTAATTTTATTTTTATAATTGTTTTAAATTTTTCCATCAGAATGCTGGTAGAGGGATTATTTAGCATCTATAGGATCTGAGATAGCAAAGCGGTTTTCCAGGATACACTGTAAAAGAAAAAACACTTGTGGTCAAACTACAGTAAAAAACAAAAAGTTATTCTACAGATATTTAAAACAAATGCAAATAAATACATTCAGCAATAAGATATAATTTCTGTATTTTTTTTACATAAAGAGTTCAATGTTATTCAAAATTCAAGACTGATCGCGATCTTGTGAAAGAAAGCTCTAATTTCCCAATATATTAATTTAAAGATTATAAATTTTCTTCAACAAATTCTGTTTAATTGAATCTTTTATGGTATTTATACTTAATTTAGAAAATAAACAGTATATAATACAGTATATATATGTGAAATAACCTTTTTTACAGTGGGGGCTTCAATGGGAGAAATTGAGGAGAAAGTTCAAAACTGATGTGGAGCCACAACTATTGTCAGTGGAAAGTAAAAGACAACTTGTCCTAAATGCTGTTAGGGATACAATGGGAATCAATTTATTCAGAACATCATATTTGTATTCTGTCATTTTATCAGTTATCCAAAGTATTTTAATTCAGATAAATCCCCATTAAAGCCTTTCTCATTAATTAGTTCCCCCCCCCCCCGTTTCTTCTGTCATATTGTCATGCACTGCGGTTTCTCAGTGAACACACAGGAGACTTTCTTACACAAATTAAAAGAAGATGGATTTTTTTTTTTCAGTGAGTGAGCATCAGCATTATACTTTCTTCTGTTTAGTTTCACCTGAGGGTTACCTGTATAATAAACTTGGTCAATAAACCTGCATCACGCTGCTGTGTGGAGTGCATACGCTTTGAAACTCATCATGCAGTACTAATGATACAGCAGCTACAGCGAGTAACAGAGGCAATTACATGCACCGAGCACTGAGGCAACCCAACACCTCGGAGCATCTCCTGTTGCACCCAGAACCCACCTGGTGGATGAGATGACACAACCTGCTGCCGTCTCTCAGAGCGCATCCATCTTTCTTTTGGACATGACAATGACACTCACTCTTTTGAGAGATGCACAACATGCACTCGTCTAAGTACATGCAAATATACCAGGATACACCAACAAGCTCTTTTTGTTTCTGGCCGTAGAGCATCTGGACCGGAGGTATCCCACAATCATAATTACAAGCTGTATCTACACCAGAGGAGAGGCATCATTTCCGCTCTCCTGACAGGGTTTACAAATACACAGGCAGCCAACCAAACACCCGGCAGCTCGGTCGCACCAAATCAATCAGAAGAGGCATCAAAGATTCCGCCTGAAGAAGCAATAAGTTGGGTTGTTATCAAAGCTTGAGCGACCATTCAGAAGATCTAATAAGAATTTGGGAATCACAGTGGATTCTTCTGCACCGAAGGACTGCGCGGGTTCAAAGTTACAAATCGGAGGCCGTGTGTTTCTCTACCTGTGTTCATCATTAAAACTCCCACATGAAGACAGAGGAAATGAGGAATGCTACAGGAATTCAGTCGTGATCGGCTTCTCTTTCTGTGACCTCTATGAGCGTTTCTGTGTCACATCATCTGCCCCGTTGAATTCTGATGCTGGGATTTCATTGGAATTCCGCAGCTGACCAACAGGCCCCTCAGGATCTCGGCCCCGGCTTAATGGTAAGACCATCTTTGTTGCCGTGACCGCCATGCATAATCCTCACCGTATCTGACTCATTACAGTCAAATCAAACGCTGGGTTCCGTGTGTTTCTCTGTGGGCGGCGTGGCGTGATTTGAGAGGAAGGGGAAGAGGAAGAAGAAGCGAGGGAATGAAACAGCAGCAGGGAATGAAATGAGAGCGATGGGAAGGGACAAGTTCAGCCGAACACTGTCAGAGATCCTCAAAGGTCAAACTTTGATTGATGTCAGGGCTTCACAGTTCCCCAGGTTTCCATTATCTGTGAACATCACTCATATATAACATGACCCTGCACCCCTGTCAAAATATATAACCACTTCAGAGTAAATCGCGCCCTATATGACAAAGACAAAAAACGCCATTTGCACAATAGAAAACCCAGCTTAACAAGTCATTTGCCTCCTGAACCCGTGTTGAGCGCTATCACAGCTGCTTTCTGCACCAGACCAGGGAGGGAGAGAGGACAGCAGGATGGAGAATGTTTTCCTCCCCGGATACTGTGAAGTGAGGAGGCTTTCTACCTCCACGCCAATACCCGGACACAGCTTCTGTGATAAATCTGCTAAACTCTCTTTTGTGGGCACTGACCACCAATGGCTTCTTCTTTCTTTCTCCTCCTCTTCACCTCAAGTCTTCTTCTTCTCTGCCAAAATAGCCAGGACCCATTCATATGCCTGGTCGCCCTGACAGTTTTATTTGCCGGCCCGTCATGTTAACATAGTGAATGGCCCGGCCGGCCTGTGTTATGCAGATCACACAGGGTTACCGAGGGGACAGACTTCAGCGAGCCTTTCAGGGCCGGGTTAAAGCTCAACCCTGATCCCTCTTGTTCTGCTGCAGTCATCCTCCTTTTTTCCCCCTCTTCTTCTTCTTCTTCTTTTTTCCCCCTGACTCCTGCTTTTAGCCAGCTAAAGTTTCAACTAAGGCCCTGTTGCACACAAGGACCGGCTTTGTCCAGCTCTGGCTAAACCTGAACTAAACCTGCTGCTGTAAATGAAGTTTATGTTGTGCTCTCGACCGGGAGGAAATGAATAAAGCGCAAATGGCAAGATCTTATGGCATAAATCTTCCTTTCTGCTTCACGTTCGGGAATGAGCTCAACCTGTGCAACAGTTCAAGTGTAACCTTTTAAAACGCACCTCTAAAGCACACATGCATCATGCAGAGGAGCGACATATGATCGGGATCAGATAGTAAATTCACACTCAGGGCACATGTTAATAAGCCTGGTAATGAGGCTCATTAGCACAAGGAAAGGCAATCAAGCCAAAGGCAAAGTATTAATAATTCAGATGAAGCACGTTGTGCAAGAAGAAACTAACCTGCCCACAGCAGTCAACTCAGCTTACTGGGTTACACAGGTACTGGCACACAATCAGCCAGGTAACACAAACTCTTCGTCTTGTTTAGTATTAGTTTGTATGTGCAATTTTAACAGTTTTCCAGTTTACAATAAGTGCAATCATTTAATTGTATGTTATGTAGTGTGCATTGTACCTTATGTCTGTGTCTTTATTTTAACAATGTCTATCTATCCAACAGTGTCTACACCGTTTCTAAAGATGAGCTGAGAGGCGGATGGTATCCTGGGTGTCCTGTCCTTTCAACCAGTTATGCCACGCATGTTTCCACAGCATAGCGGCTAATGGTCAAACACCCAGATGCATGCAAGCAGCTTCTTTATTGTAAATTTCTATCACACAGGATCTGGCCAGACACCCTACGTAAAATCTAAGATTTAGTTACCCAGAGCCCCAGCTGAAATCTGACTGGCCGCTGAAGTGCCCCTCTCCTGTCAGTAGTCTTTTTTTCCTCTGACCGACAATGCTAACATTATATAGTGTACAATTTGTTAAAATAAAAATCTTTTTGAAATACACTAATTACAGTTACAAATATATTCACCGGTGTATGGCTTTGCTCAAAGCTATAAAGCTAACAGTTTACAGGGAATAACTTGAAAGTGATGAATCATGACTTGTACATGGAATTTGAACATATAATTGGCTCTGTGTAAACTGGGGCCCCTTAATGGCCCCTGATTTAGATAAATCCTAAATTCTCGTTACCCCTTTCCACTTTCCGAAAGCACATTTTTTGGGAGATGAAAGTTTGTGGACACTGACTGCTTGGTCTTTCACTCACATTTGAGTCAAACAATTTCAGTAGGAAAATTCTTCAGGGTAAGGTTTTGGTAGGCCTGGGTGATTCCAAATACCCAACACTATACAGGCTCCACTCTTTCTCTGAATGGGAAATGCTTCAACACCCTCAGTCAGCTTTGTATAAAAGACCAGTTTTTTATACTTTCCCCGGGGGGGGCTCTGCTTAGTGGAAGCATCTTAAGCCTGAAACATGCTTCTGCGACTGCGTCTGCGTCTTTTCACGCCGCTGTGGCGCAAGACTCGTTTTCATTCATGCTTCCCCAACCGTTGCGCGTCTTACAAAGCAATTCCGCGCCAGAACACTAGGCGGAGTAATGCTTTTTGTCGAGACGACCTTAGAGACGCCTTCTTTCTTCTTCGTCGATTGTTTATTTAAATAGCCACTGCGGCTCCTCGTAGCCTTTTTCTGGCGGACAAATCCGCCAGTCAGTGACAGGTTATACAAGTGATCATACTATCGGATATCTTCTGCCAAGTGCTCTTCTATTTGGTCCATATTCGTTCTTCTAAATCTTCCGTGATTTCTGCCGGTATTATGGGGCATGAAACCGGAAATGCAGCTCCAGAAGGGATGTAGAGCAGACCAATCACAGCCTTGCGGGCTGAGTGAGCTTGCGGAGCTTTGCCGTAAATTTTAGAAAAGGGGGTCGACACCCGTCAGCACGTAAGGAGGGAAACATAAGCACGTAAGGGACCCGGAAGGGCTCTTGCGCTTACGGGCCCGTGAAAACGCAGAAGCATGTTTCAGGCTTTACACGGAGGCAATATGGAGGACGGAGGGGGGATAAGCAGAATCAGTATGTGTACAGTATCTATGTTCATCTACTGAATATTGAGTGGATCATCAATAATTTAGTGAATTCTAAGACAAAACTGTGTTAAAAGTTCAAAGACTGTGTAGCTGTAACATATTCATTCTATAAGCGCTCCATTCCTGTGGCCTCAGTTAAACAGCACATGTCCATCAACTATTAAACGACACAACAGGAATCCAAGGAGTCCCAAAAAATGTTAAAGCAGCAAGGAAATACAAATTATATTTCTGCCACACAAAACCACAATATCGTCTGTGAATTTCTTAGTTAATTCACGTCCACACTCCTCCCATAATGTGAGGGGACAACAGTTAACACTTATTGCTTTTTAAAAGGTCTCAAGTGAAAAAGGCCAAGACAAGGGAGACCAGTGACAATGCTAACAAGCTGTTGTTAAGCAGTTAAAATGATTACCATGGTCACAATCTTTGTTTAGCGTCTAAGGATGCTAACCGTTGCTTAGGGACAAAGTGATTGATCAATACAGGGACATAACATGGCCACAGTAGAGCCACACTGCAACGATGACAAAAAAGTCCTGTTGTTGATTTGGATTTGGCCAGTTTCATATCTCCTCTTCTTAGAGATGAATAACAGATCATGTCTGGCAGAGCGTAAAGCTGCCTTCACACATGCACTGAGGTTGACAGGGCTGTATGTGAGAATGCAAAATTTCTGGGTCAGTTGATCTGGACATTTTTCAGAACTTTTATTGCCGTCCTCCTTGTAAAAACCCAAGAGAATGTCCAAATAAACTAAATGAAATGTTGATGGCCACAACAGACACAAAACTGAAAAACAAAAATACATATATATATATATATATTTATAATACTAATATCTCAGAATGAAAAAGATACACCGAAAAAGATGTCTACCTGGAGAGATAACGAGATTGAAGAGCTTTTGGCAATAAGGGTTGACGCAAATGTTAATGTGCTGTAAACAAAAACATGTGATTTCTGCAGTGGAATTTATATGTCACGTCCTGTCTCCTGCATGATCTCCTCAGACGCCACCCTTGCCTGAATCCAGCCATTGTCAAGTTTTGTGCATAAGTCCAAATGCCACATTTTTTGGACATATCATAGGTCGTCATGTCTGGAAAGGTGAGTTTATAAGTACCTCAGTACACATGCACCATCATGTATCTGTGTCTGAATCAACAAACCAAATCTATTAGAAACTGTTTTTATCTTTGGTTGAATGAGAAGCAGACAAACAGCATCTGGTTTGTGACCACAGGAGACAGCATGTAGGGGGCAGCACATCCCCCTCATCTCACTATCTCTAACCTCAGGGTCACTTTGAGTCCACCGCCTTCCCAAACACCGGCACATCTAACGTACCCTGTAAAATAAGCAGGAAAACACTTTGAGTTTTGCCTGAGAAAGAAGCAGGACACTCTTTGTGAAACAACCAAAGTTTTCTCCTCAGTAACAAAGACCTGTCGGAGCAATAAAACAGCCTTTTCTCGCCTCCTCACACAAAGTCAGGCTCCTTTTACTCCGTGTCCACTGACAACGTTTTAGTCCAGTTTGGCGGACGGGATAAAGTTGACTTTTTATTGTGAGACTGCAAAGACAGAGGCAATGAAGGCTGCATTCCTAAGCCCTCGGTTGCCCCTGCACTAGTTTACTCTACAGCAAAAGGAGACGGTCTTTACGGTACAGGCCCAGCCCCTTCTGTTGTGGTTCAAATTTAGAAGAGAAAACACTCGACAAATCCATTTGCTGCAGTGTCAGCTTTGAATAAGCTGCCTCCAACTTTGTAGACTTTCCTTTTGCCAAAATACTAAAGAGTTTTTCCTTTTTTTATGAGGTATTAGGAATAATTGCTGTGTGTACTGCTGGATGAATACAATCCCTTACAGACTGTGCAGGTGTAGGAAGAATTTAACTGAATCAGACTCTTCCTTTACACTGTTTACTTTAGTTTGTTGTAATTTAGGCTTTTCCTGCCCAGCTAATCCTCTATGGAGCAAGTCAAGCAGCTTATTGTGTTGCACGATTGCAATGGAGGATTTGTAATCAGGACATGACGTGGCTTAGAATTTTGTTTGTCTCCACAAACTTTATCTCCAGCTGCCACTTAGAGGTATAAATTCAGTGATACAGCTCATAACACCTCCATTAAGTCGGTGCTGCTAATAGTGTGAGTTTGTTATTGAGTGGGTGTGGGATGTAATGATCAGCTGATGCTAATAAACCCACACTTGTGTGACTCTCTGTGTGTTGCATTCCTTTAAACAGAGTCGCACACATTAGACACAGTCTTCCACGCACTAACCCGAACCACCTGCACTTCATCCCAGGAACACGTCCTCTCACAATACACAGTTCTCTTTCGTAGCATAACCTGGTTTACGTCCGGCCAGTTGTGACCGAGCGAGTGCGGGAGCCTCAGGCGTGAATCCTCCCCGCTGCATTAAAGGTCTTACAGGAAAAACTATTATCTCAGAGCACACAGGGCCAGAACAATGGCTCCTTCACAGAAGTATGCATGACTGATTCTATTCAACATACCAAAGGTCTGGAGGGTTTCCTCCTGAACGCTGCGCTACTTGCAGAAGAAACACTGTTTCTTTTATATTGCACTGTATATAAACTGATTTCTAGTGGCTTAACAGAAAAGCAAATAATCACTGGTTTTAACTCTTAGTGTGGATTAATTCAGCGATGTGTAAACATTTAAGTAAGCATCACACCAGAACGATGGCATGATATTGAGCTCCCTCCTGTCAAGAAGAATCTACACATCGGGGGGGGGGGGGGGGGGGGGGGGGGGGGGGGGGGTAATGACAGTGTGGGCATCACAGTGAATTTGGTTGATGGACGAATCGATGGCCTTACCTCCATGCGTGCAAGGAAAAGCCAGGACACTGATCTCCACAGGTGATACAGGGCTGTCCTCTCTGGAGCTCATCCGCAGGGCTCAGCTTTGGACAAACATAGATGGGATTGACAACCTGTATTTGTTTATACAGCACTTATTATGTCTATAGAGGTGGACAATTATATCAAGATGAAACATTTTCACATGGTCGATATTGATAATTATCGCAATAAATGCCACAGTATTATTTATTTTAGGTTTGAAGACTTATTTTTGATTAAAAGTTGTGGTTTACTTTCTTTTAAATTCTGATAAATTACCCAATTTGGGGTCATTAATCTATTCATCTATCTATCTATCTATCTATCTATCTATCTATCTATCTATCTATCCATCTATGAGTAGAGAATGATAAATTCTTGACAAACAGCAAAACCCTTACAAACCTGAGGTATATCAAGTGTTAAACATCCTGTGTTTGCACCATGCATAGGCTTTACATCAATGTCATCATTACATCATATTAATTTGCCATTGATAAAAATACAATGCTGGATAATTATTGATATTCTAATGGTGGTCGATTTTGATCAGTGTCATGCACAATATGAACCCCCCAAACCAGACCTACAAAACCACATTATAGAAAAAGAAAAGTTCAAAAATAGAACGAAATGAGAGTAGCAGCCCCAACAACAACACATAGAAACAAATGTGGTCAACCATTACCATTCAAATATTTAATTCTGTCATCATCAGTACAGCCTAACATTTCTGGATTTTGAACAGACATTTCCTCTTGTACAGCTCATCTTGGAGGACCAGATCAAATATATTTTTTCACAGCTGTTGAAAACACCTTTGACTTCTCCATAAGTTGCTCTAACATAAGACCCAGTGCCAGAAGTATGCTTGTTTTAAAATATATGTGCATGAATTTGGTTTTAACCCGAGATCTTTAAACCACTTATCTTCATGTGGAAGGTAATTCATTATGTTTTCAAGCTGCAAGATATATAATTTCTAAATTATTCCTTTATTGTCCAGCCCTACCTTTGCCCTTTTAAACACCAACTCAACCAACCTAGAAACTCTTCATGTCAGAGACTCACTCTTCTGTGAGTTATTCACCTAATGTGTAAACGTACTGCAAAACACCTTTTCTTCATGTAACTTATCAAGCCATCAAGTTGAATAAGTATTGATGATGTTAATGAGGCTTGTGTGCCAGGGCTTTTTCATAACACGTGTAACCTGATGCCCTTGGCAACAGGGGCAGAAACAGGAACAACTTCGCAACTTAAAACAATAAGACGCGTGCGTAATGGCACGTCGACACACGCGCTATGGAAACCTTAAAAACAACCTTGTTGCCAATACTTACCGATGAGGTGAAGTTTCTCCTCTTGGAGCTTCGAGCGAACATGACAGTCTGATCCCAGGACAGCAAAGACACTAGTAGCGACACAAATGGAGACGAGCGTGCGCTTTCGTTAGAAACAGAAATCCCCTGCGATTTGTTCCAGACTCACAGTGTCTGTCCTGGCTACAGACCCATCCTATTAACTTTATTAATGAATGGAGCTGTGGGTTCCGGGTGGCAGCTCCACCCTGTTTGCTCACAACCAATGGAAAACGAGATTAATTTTTTTTTTTTAAAAGGAAAAAACTATAATTTGGATGAAGCTAAAGCTTGGATGAAGCCAGGGATGCAGTGGTAAATGACAGTGTGGATCAGTCCTGACGTCCAGTCTCAGGATAAATAACAGACCCTGTAATCATTGTGGAAATAAATGTTTTGTGCTCATATTCTCCTCCACACACCATGTTGCCTTCGAAGTTGCATTAGGAATTGCATTATCTCTTTTGGCAAAAGAAAATATTTCTTCCAGCAGTTACAAGACGACATAGCACAACCCTGACTAAGGAATAGCAGAATATCTTTCGTTTTATTCCCACTCACAGCAGAGAGACACTCATGTATTCGTCACATCCATTCATCCCACCAGAAGAATCTAACATTCTCCCCACATGGTATTTTTCTTCCCTGTGGTCTGACAGTGTCCATTCACCATCAGAAAAAAAGGCTTTTGAGCGTCACCGGAACAACCTCAGCGAGAGAGTGCTCTGACTCCCAGATGCACTTTATCAAGATGTTCTTATATTATTGTGTTTTAGACATTCTTCAAGGATGTATTCTAGAAAATGCAGCTCTGTCAGCCTCTCTAACGTTCAGGCTTTCATGAGTCGGTGCACAAATGTGGATGGTATTTTAGATTTCTCTCACACCTACAGTTTTAATGCGGAGACATTACATTTGCATGGATATTATTGCAGCTTTCACTGTGAAGGGTTGAGTAACTAATGAATTGTGCAGGATGGATCCTGGATTAGACCAAAAAACAAAGCTGTGAATTCAGTATGTTTATGATCCAAAAAACAAACAAAACCGATTCTGAAAAGACAATGAAAACTTGACTTAGTCCTGTGTTTCATACAGAGCGCCGTTATATTCCAAAAGCTATTCCTGTAAAATGCATCATTCACACTGTTACACTGGGTCACATGTTCTTTAACCCCATGAAGAGTGTAATTTAATTTCGAGTCGCACATAGTGCTGGCGTATATACTCACGAGAACACCTGATGTGTATTATGGTCTGCCTGATTAATGTGAACTGAAATGCCAAGTTTCAGCCACTATCTATGTTTAATCTGTAAATGTCACAGACATTGAAGGGAAGTCATGAAGTAACTAATGCAGGGTTGATTGTTGTCTATTCATGGAATTTGTTCAAATTTCCAAAAATGATGAAGCAACCTTTAACGTTTAAGCTCGATTTGTCACTAGTGTTATTATTATTAATACTAATAATAGTATTATTATTTTGCTAATTCATCATTCATTGCAATCAGTTTTGGGATAAATATGTTTTATCGGAGGTGGTGGTTGTTTTAATCATGCTCACTATCAGACAAACTAAAAAATGAAGGTTATAAGTTCCAATTCAGAATGAAAGAATGGGACAGAGGAGGAAAGGCAGCAGAGCAGGTCTAGCTGTGTGAAAACGTAATAATTGTGCACTTCAGTGAAATGAGAAGAGGCAGCATGGAGGCTGTGGGAAGGTCTGGGCCTCCTCTAAAGGACAGACTCTAACCTTGAGAGACTTGAGTTGCACCAGTAAATTAAAGAAAAGAAAGAAATTCCTGTTCGACATCAGTGCTCTGTGTAGACCCACACACAAATACATTAACTCACTTACTGCACTCAGATAAACACAAGGTGTATCTGGGCATCCAAACTAGCTGTGTGTGCACGCAAGCCTGAGGCTTCCACTCACTGCTGAGCCCCAGTTCAAATTTAGCCTAGATTAACTTGAGGAATGATGATGGTAGTGATGGGGAGACGAGCTGACTCTGGGGACACGAGACTTCAAACTACCTTCATTAAGTGTCTAAACACTGTTGGTAGAATCAAACACAGCTTGTGTGTAATTTCCAGAAGCAATGCAGAATACAGTTGGAATCCAGGAAAAATTATTATTTTGGTCATAGGTCGCAGTCAGCTGTGAGTGTTCATGCAAAGAGCGGATTGGAAACTGTAGAAAAAAAAACTCTCTTCATAAAAGCTTTATCCAGGATTTTAATCCTGCCCATTTTCCTTCGCATTATCTCAAATATCTTGCCGGTGAACTTTTGACTCACAGAAGTCAGCCAGGGCTGACTCTCGGTTCAATGGGCAGTTGCCTGTGAGGTGGTGGACGTGACTCTCTGAGGTGTCAGGAACATCTAGTACAACCTGAGGCTGCTTAGATCACTGCTCTAATCTTTGTGGGAAAGTCCCAGTACTGTACTCACTGTACTCACCAGGATACAGACACGCAGAGAAGTAGACTGCCGGGGTTTTGAATGAACACATCCATGTGTTTGTTTGTAGCTTTCATCACTAAAATGTACATTTGCCATTTTTCAAAACATTGGAGGAATCTGATATCTCCTGTATTACCTTGTAGAGCAAGTGTTCCGAGGAGTGGTGTCAAATATCGATCATATTCATACGCAAACCCAAAGACTTCAAAAGTGCATGAGCCTCTCATCTTCTTCAATCAGCCACAACAGAACCTGTTGGGTTCATACATATCTGCTGTGTAACTTATGGATACATTTACACGTGTTTATTTCAAGTTTTAAATACATGCATGTGGATGGAAGCAGATGAAGGCCATAAAGATTTGAATGTTATTAGCAATTGATCTGCCGGTTTGTGAGACTGAACCGCCTGCATTCTTCAAAGAAACACAAATGGAGACCTTATCTCGTACTCCACACCTCATAATTCTGATATGCTATCCCAGAATTACCAGATCCAAAATTCTACAGAACGCATACAGAAATTCAGTATTTTACTTTGAAAACCACAGTGATCTGAATTCCAGGTTGTGAAATGTTTAATCTATATTCAGCATGGTCGGGGGAATTCATGAAAACTTTCAATAGCAATGCAACTATTTATGAGCAGCAAGGCCTAGCTTGAGATAACATTCTGGCTGCATCTGCTCAGAAAGGATTTCCTGTAGCTCTGTCATTCTTATTATTTGAAATATCTTGTGTTATAAAAACCTGCTGTCATTTGTCAACAGAGGGGATATCTCACAGAGTGCCAGAAAGAAAAGAGAAAAGAAACTGACAAACTGACCCCCTGGATTTTTGTGAATTACACTCTTAAGTTTCTGGAGCTGTTGAAAGCTCCTGTCTCAACCCCCCTTCCAGCCATCCGTCTTTTCACACTCATCCCCTGTGTAACAGCTACTTTATAAACAGCACCTTACTCAAGGTGTTGACAGACATTTCAGTCAGTCCCTAAATGTCTAGTTGGCTCCTGCTGCCTTGCAGGTTTTACCTGAGATGACAAGAAACAACATGAAATACAGATCATGCTCCACAAGTTTGGGAAAACTTCATCGATCTGGCAACGAAACAACGCTCTTCCCCTACTGAGATCTGCTCAGCTGTGAGCTTTATTGAAAGAGCAATGCTGTCAACATGTAGATGGTCTAATAATTCATCTTTACGAGACGAGAGATTCGCTCCATAAAACACATCTGTCAGGTCAGAAACAAGACTGTTATGATGGTGGAAGGAGGGCAATCATAATTAGGTGGAAGCACTAAATAAGAGCGAGGATATGATATTGGTAATCCAAGATTTTTACAGCCGGTCTACTGCTGAATGATACGTCAAGGACAAACTGGAGTTCAACCTGTATAGACGTGTGAGAAACAGACAGACGACCAGGGCAGGCGTTTTTATTTTCTTCTCATTATCGACTTCACAAGATCATTTATCATGCTTTTTTATATGGCAGCACCAAAACTTGCTAATAAAGTTTATGCAGATGAGACGTACAGAACATATAAATAAATGTATTCACAAATAGTTGGTGTGTTGCCAGACAGTTCGTTTTATGGCAATAATACTGCATGGTAATTCATAATCATTTATGTACATTCACATAGAAAAAAGGTTAAATAAATACTGCATATAAAATAAGTGTATGCAAAGACACTTCAAACATACATGTTCAGTTACCTGATAAACACGTGGCAAATATGTAACATAAGATAAATACACATAAATATCACATCATAATCCCTTCATTGACTGTGTGACACCTGAGAACTCTGTGGACTGAACTGACATTCACAATAAGTGAAGTGCCTTTTTGAAGACACACAACTTCCGCAGCGCTGTTAGACATTGTTCAACATGTGTAAAGTTGCAGATTAAAATTGTGTGAAATTCCCTTTGGCTGAAGTTAATAAAATATGGCTTCTTCATCAGCCGTACATGTAAAATGTACTCTACATATCTACTCTATCCAACACTACGGCTTACAGAATGCAAAGAATAATTTCTGCTTGTGTCTCTTTAAGAATACAAATCAAGAAACTGCATTAAACTGGTTAAAAGATGCAAAAACATACATACACCAAATAAAAAGTACCCTGATATTGTCACAACAACAGGTCCATGACAGGAGCCTGTTCATATGTACAGTTTGGACAGATTTCAAATGGAAAGAGGAGAATGTGAGGTACATGAGCTGGTCTCCAGGCAGCATCTGGACCCACGCGATGCTGCGGGGGCCTGGGAGCTCAGCAGTGTGAAGGGTGTCTCCAGGGTCGGACCAGTGCATTAAATCTACGGAGCATCTATACCGGAATTTGAATCGGCCCGAGGTGAAGTCTTTGTTTTCTGAATTCTTTCAAGCTGCTCCAGATAAGATAACCTGCCCTCGGTAAAAAGCTAAGAGGCTAATAGCTCTCCCTGGTCACTGCACACCACCTGAGATATACGCAGAGGAATTCAGGGGCTCTCTGAAGTCTGGCAGCGTAATCTCTACGATTCCTTTAAAGATGTGTGTGTGTGTTTGTTACGTGTCAGTATGCTTGTGTATGGGTAAACTTCTCTAGATGTGAGCTGTAAATCCTAACCCCACTCATTGCATGTGCACTTCCAAGGACACACATTATTATCATTTTTAGGAGTCTGCATTGACTTCCATTCATTGTGACCAATTCACATCTTCCCTCCAACCTTAACCAGGAGCTCAGAAAATAACATTTGTCTCATTAGGACCACACTTTGGTCCCCATGACATCTACTGGTCCTGACAAGGTCAGTGTTTGTACTGGAAAAGGTACAGACACACGTGCACACATGTTTATATCTAGTGTCTTCCTACGGCACTGAAATGGAGATCTTCCAACACCTGAACACATACAGTATTAATGCTGATGTATGGATCATATTTCAGAGAAAGCACTGTTTGTGTATCAAACTATTTCACCTAATGTTTTCTACTAACTTAAAAGAAAATGAACTGACTTTATTCCCAGAGGGACTTTTAACAGTATGAGCGTATTTTACGAATGCAGGTGTTGGAGTCATGGAAGTAACACCTGGCTTTTTCCTGCAGTGTTATTATCACAGCTGATCCTAAAAAAGCCCCGTCTCCGATCTGACAGGACGAGGACCTGCAGCTGCGGTAAACAGCTGGACAGACACGGACGCGCACATTCCAGCGGGTTTGATTGTGATAGGCTACAAACACAGCCGAGGTTTACTGAGGTAAGAATTACATAGCTGGAATGACAGCTGATAAAAGCACACTTGAGACAGGAAGGACCTCTCGACTGGTAACATCTGACTAAATGAGACATTCGTAGAAAAAAAACATCACTGACAATAACGTCTTTTTAAGGAGCTTCTTATACAACCCAGTGTAGCACAGGATTCTAGCACCTGTAATCCGGAAAGCTTGGAGGTTGATAGAAAAGAGCCCCACTGATTAGAGACACCTCGCTGCATATAAACACCAGGACTGCACACCATTATAATCACAACATCATTGGATCAAACACAACTTATTAAACTGGTCCAGAAAGGAGCATATGGCGGTGACACAGTGGAGTAACGACGGGACTGCAAAGTCCAACATCCAACATGGAAGGCACATGTGTGGCAAATAAAAAACAAAATCTTCTGAGTGGCAAGTGTGCTGTGTTCAGTATTGACAACAAAACTGTTAAATTAAACATTACGATACAAAAATAAATGGAGAGTACAATAAATAAGACATTTTGATCCCGCTATGTACAGTACTTACACCTGATTAATTTACATTATACACACGTGGGCGTAACAGAGGTCGCATGAAGGACGGGTTTGAGCTGTGAGTGGACTGTAGCACCACAGAGACGGGGGGTGTGGACAAGAGGCACACCTGGAGAGGACTGCAGCTGAGATGAATGAGAATAGATGCTGGAAGGAAATCATGATGCAAACAGCGTTAGCACTCAGTTACTGCTCATGATCCTGCACTGCAACATGAAACTCTGACAAAGAAAATCTGTGGATTCACTGAACAGAGCTGCAGAGAAGATCTTTACCTGCACAAAGGAGCTTATGTTTTCATCTGTGTGTGCAGGATTACACGAAAAGTGATTTCTATGAAATTTTGCAGATTGGTGAGACCCAAGCAAGGTCACCTTTACTTTTTTGGTGTCGATCCAGATGAGGATTTTTTTTCACTTTCAAATAGTGAGATCGTACACTTGTGATATTGTTATTGATGCACACACATTTATATATAAACAGAAAGTTTGACAGATGTGCAATCACTCAACCTCTAGTAAAAGCCAATCATGTATGAACATTAAAATCATTCTGATATCTGTGTGTATGTGTCTGTGTGTGTGTGTGTGTGTGTGTGTGTGTGTGTGTGTGTGTGTGTGTTTGCTTGGTTGTGAAAACCTGAACAAGTCTTGTTTGTTTTTGAAGTTACAGCAGCTTTTAGTCCTGAATCTTGACTGTGGTTCTAAACTCTTTGCTTAACTTTAATAAAAAGTGTCATATTAAATGTATATTTTAAATAAATCTCAAACCTGTGTGATAGCATTAGGTCGTCTCCATGGTTACAGGCAGACTGGAGCCAGAGGACGGTGTACATTTACCACAGTAGCCTCCACACATTCCTGACACTCTGCTACCATCCTGTGGGTACAAGAGGAATTACATAAAATTATAAAAATTTGATGTTGTGTTTTAGGATTAGTAGGTTTTGTAATAGTGTGATGGTGACACAGATTTTACAGGATCACAGCTTTCTTTCTTTTTGTTGTTTTGTCTTTGTCCTGTGACTAATCAATATTTTCCCATACTCAATATACCAATCTGTCAGAGTTACAGAGGTCAGTTCTGTGAAGAAAATAGTCTTGACAGCGCCGGCGCGGGGTTATGTTACAAGTTGTCTCTTTGAAATGTGTCTGGACAGGATTGTTTTGGCTGTACTGAAATGAGCTTTTCCTTTTACCTAAGACTTACAAAGAGAAACTGAGGCCCAGCTCACAGCTCGTCATTAGGTGTGATTTGGGTGGCCCCCCTCAGCAACAAGCAGGGAAACACATGCTAATTAATCACTTGCACAATTTGCATGCAGCATAATGTGCAGCCCCATGCAAGCCTCTAGGAGCCATAAAGGAAATTGCATCAGACGAGGACTGCAAAAACCCCTATCCCACGACATGAAAGCGACAGAGCACAGCAAGTGGTTCTTCTGATCTCCTCTAGTGCTCTCCCCCCGTCCCACTGTCACAACCTGGCTCTATTTAAAAAGCCTCGAGTGCATGGAGAGAGGCCGGCCGGCTGTGGATATCAGGCTGTGAACACTTTTTGGCTTCTTCTCTTTCTCCTGTTATGCGCCTCGCCAAAAAAATCCCTCTCTGGCTTGATCTCCATTTCAAGAGCAGAGGGTGGAGGGTGTGCACTTGAGGGAGCAGCTGCCCAATAAAGGTCCCCTCTCAGCGAGTTTATGAGGAGAGGTTGGGAATACATAACTCGCTTGGGACTTTGCCCGCCAGGAGCCCTGAAGCCAGGAGGTCATGCAGAGAGGAGGGAGAGGGGAGGGAGGGAGGAGATCTCAGAGCAGCAAAGAGACACAAACAGGGAATATGGAAGAGAGCACTTAAAAGAAGTGCTGAAGAAAAGTGAAGGATTATAAAATCAAGTTTGCACAGAATATGTGTGTCCCGAGCTGCCAGTACCTGTGATTTCCGTACGTCAGTCACTGCGTAGTTGCCCTGTGAGATCCACGAGGTGTCGTCAGCCACCTTCAAACCTGTTCCTGAGAGGTTGATCCTGAACTGACCCTAAAGAGGAGGGAGACAGACGCAGAAGGAATATGACTAAGGATTCACACAGAAATGTATTTAAAGATCTGACTAAGAAGAGGAAACGACTAAGTCAACGTTTTGATCAACTTTCAATTGACTGACTTACTGTGAGCAGCGGAAAGAAGGGAAAAGCGTTAAAGGATGGAGAGAGGGAATATGATCAATTCAAATCATTCTTTTAGATTGTTGTAAAAGCATGAAAAGAAAATGAAAGAGTTGAGATGAGATTAGAACAAAGCTATTAAATATAAAACATGAAATTTAGCAATGACAATGCACTTTGAAGGGGGTGGTTTCCGTAAAAAAGGAAAGTACAATCGTAGTTCACGGCAATAACATCTGGACAATATGTAAGTTACAAATCTGTTCAATGTATTTTTGCTCAGTTTAAGGTCTTATAAGACACTTAGAAAATCTGAGCCATCATCAGTGTTATTACTTGTACTTTCCTGCTATGACAAGTTTCCCCCTCAGCATATAACTAACAGCTGTTGTCATGCCCACCTGTGGACAACGGGCGGCGCTGTAGCAGTCTCCAGCTGTAGCGAATGGAACTCTCTTGCCTTCACGGGTGAACGCAAACTTCCAGTCTGTAGCTAATAAGATAAAACAACAGACTAATCAAATCAAAACATTCTGGGAAATTATCATCTTGAAATTTGTTGCTCTAAGACCTTCGGTGACCTCGCACGGTGATGGCTTACACCTGCAATAATAACCAAGTCACCAGCAGTGAATCTGGCCTCGGTTTGGGTCAGTTTGATGGTAATATCAGTATAATTCCATCTACTTAGAGCAGTTTAGCCTAATCCCCTCAAGCCTTGTAATTGTGTGCGGCTTAAATAAACCTGGAAGACATCTTGATCCCATTAACCCTCATGAGCACAGACATAATTAAATGGCAGAGGAAGTTCTTATTGGAGAGTAATGTAAAGTTAACATAGGCACAGGATGCTCTGGCATTTGTGTGTGTGTGTGTGTGTGTGTGTGTGTGTGTGTGTATGGGCCACTTACTGATGATGTTCATCTTATTGATGTCCAGGCGAACTTTGGAAAAGGTGGTGATGCCAGCATTGGTGTAATCTCTTCGGCAGTCGCAGTCTGCTCTTCTGGAGCCATTTGCTGGGCACTGGGTGGGGTCATTCAGCCTGGGAAACACACACACACACACACACACACACACACACAGATATCAACTTTACACTTCCATGGAATTTCATCATTTACAGGCAAACCACTGCCAAGAGCCTGATCTTTCATTTTGAGAGCATTATTTCTTCATTTCACGTTGAGATTTTATAATGCGTTTCCTCAAATCCCTGCCCTGTCTCCAATAGGCCGTGCTCGCGTGCAGATTTGCTCTGCTCAGATACACTGCCGCACCACGAATGGATGAATCAGTTTGAGCCCTTCTTCTCGCTCTCTGGCTGCTTCTGTTCCCTCGCAAAACTTCTGCTCTCAGATTTCTCATCTGAAATTCTTTGTGCAATGACCCTGTAAAAATTCTCCAACATAAACCAATAGAGTGCCAGATATGAGTCTGACCAATGAAATCCTCACCGGGTCATTGTGGGCGTATGCACTTCACTTAATGAAGCATCCTTAGGAGTGATGACTCACCAACGTGTCAAATCAAGGAACTAAAATGATTATTGTATTGTAATGGGACATCGTACTTTTTAAAAAGTTTAACTGGCTACGTCATATTTTCGTTCAAAGCAATACACCCACGATCATATGCTTGGCTTTCATGTGTTCATCTATGGGAGCAGCGTGGCAAGACGACAAACAAACAAAGGATCCTTGTGTTTTCATGATATCTGATTTTAGTGCTTGTTAATGGGCAAAATTAAGTTAATTATCAATCCATCCACTGTGTATACACTCATCCACTGAGGGTCCAATGGGAGGCTGGGGCCAATCCCGGTTGACACTGACAGAGAGGTGAGGTACACACAGGACAGGTCGTCAGCCAATCAAAAGACCAACATAAAAAGACAAGCAACCATCCATGACTACAGTGAATTTAATCCCAAACTGCATGTCTTTGGACTGTGACAGAGTATTTTGACCAAAATGCTAAAAACTGCAGGCCCATGCCACCCAGTGGTAACTAGCTGACACATTAAGGCAGCAGAAAACAAAGGCAACTTCTCAAACCAGTGAGAACATCAACATCTACATATGTACACAAATATTCTGTTAGTTATAAAAAGCTCAAAATTACTGGACATTAAGATCCATTTTTTCTTTATATTTTATCACTTGAGCGGAAGTTGTTAGAGAGAGTGGCGTTTTTTTTTTTTTTTAAATAATGCTCTCAAAATGAAAGACCCTTGCTTTGGAATAAAAAGGGAAACTCCATAGTCAAGAGTCACTGGGATTTCTGTGTTGAATCAGGCTGCTCTCATTGTTATCCTGTAAGTTTAAGAGTTTACCTGAAGCCAAAGATCTCTGAAAAATTCTCCCCTTCTCCCATCATCAAGGTGATGTATTCCTGAGGAGACTCTGTCTGCATTCCTGCACAGTATACCTGAGGAGAAGAAACAGGTGGACAGGGGAAGGAGGTGTGGAAGCAGAGAGGAAGGGATAGAGGTGAGAGAAAAAGTAGAGGAAGTGTATATTAGGACAAGAAGAGCTGCACTGTTTGTGAGAATGTGGGGAAACGCAGTAGGATAGAAGATGGCAATTACAAGCTTACAAAAAACCCACAGTAAAACCGACCCTGAGTTTTAAAGTCACTTTAATGACAGTGAAAAACTTTCCACTGACTGTGCTTTATGAGACCTGCTGCATCTGTTTGCCACCTTGGGACCAAACTGCTGAACCAACAGTGTTTCAACAACACAGACTGGGGAGATGAATTTGAGGCACTTTGTTTTTGTACTGCAGACACAGTGTGTCTAAGTCAAGAGAGCGGGCACAAAGACCTTCTTATAAACTCTCCCTCGACCCTGATCACCTCAGAGGTGGCACTTACACAAGTGAAGTAAAAGTACCACATTCATATCAACTGTTTAAGGTTTATATGGTACTTTTAGTAAGTTTACTTTAAAGTTGAATTAAAATATTAAACGTGAGTGTAACCTTTTCCCAAATGTAACAGAGTACCACTTCATGCTGCTGCTGCAAGAGGCGGGGTCTACTGTTACAGCCCCATTGTGATTGGATAAGTGGAATGATTCCCCTCTCGTTATTTATTTCTTTAAAAAATCCATCTATAGCGCTTATCTTTTTTTAGGGTCGCAGGGGTAGCTCCAGCCAATCCCAGCTGTCATTGGGCAAGAAGTGGGATACACCCAGGACAGCTCGCCTAAATAAAGAGTCTCCATTTGACCTTAGCACCATCTATATGTCTTGCACTACTGTATGTAACGAAGCCAGAGAATTCTGAGAAAACCCAGACCGACATATAGGAAGAACATGCAAACTCCACACAGAAAGAACCCAGCCAAATCGGGATTCAAACAGGGAACCTTCTTGCTGTAAGGCGACAGTGCTAACTACTTTCAAAAGTAGGAAATATACTGTTAACAGAGTACAGATATGGTGATATATGTAGTAAAAATGAAAATTTAGAGTAGATGTACTTTGTTACATCCAACCACTGCCTTTTATCATTTATTTATTTGTGAGTCAACAAGATCAAATACCTTAAGTGCTTTTCCTTGAACATTGAGAAAGTGTTCTCTGTCTGGGAGGAGCTGGTTCATGCTCTGGACCTCCTGACAGCTGGAAGGCAAACGGCCTTGAAGACACAAACCAAAGAAATAAGCACACTAGCGTATTAAACAAAGATTAAACGAAGAGCAGGCATTCAGATTGTACTATACACACGTGCACGCATGCACACACACATTGCAGCAGTTAAATCAAGTGTGGCAGATCGCATCGAATCAAAGGAAAACGAAAAATCCTCTCTGATGCCCCATCCCACTGCGGGGAGGTAAACAAACTGGACAGTAAATCTTTGATGTTTTCTCAAGATCATAAATATTTCACTAAAGGCCGAATCTCACAGATGAACGGATCGAGTCGAGAAAATATCTAATACTGAAATCTGAGACAAATTCACTTGGCCTGTACGTAACCCCCCCACAATAGCCATGACCTTTGTTAAAGAGCAGCAGTTTTTTCGCAGTACTCACAGTTTGGATTTCTGCAGACTTTTCTGGCTTCTGGCTTTGCGTCAGGAGAACACCGACTGCTTTCCTGACCATCTGCAGAAAGGCACTGCACCGTCCTCTCCATGACTGCGTCACCACAGCTCACTGGACACTGGAAGGGAGGAGCAACATGGCAGGGTCAAAGAAAAGCTTGTGGATGACAGGTTGCCCAAAGTGTCTATCTCTCTAGAAATTGTGTGTCCATTTTTGCCATTTCAAGACTGATTTGTTTTTGACCCAGGGTGGACACTGATGCCAGGTAAACTAGCTTAATTTATGCAAATCCATGTACACAAATATTGTGCATACTAGATAAATTAAATTAAACATAAATGAATATCTTTAATCAGATTAAAAGCCTGCAATGTTTGCATTTGCTGTTCAGTAATTTACTAGATTATACCAATTTAAATTCAGAGAAAGATACAATGATTTGTTTTTGTCAAAAATAAGTCTTCAAAACTGAAAAACTCTAGTTTTCTTTTAGGAATTTATGAAATATTGATAAATGACTGGACGACATTTAGATGCATGACTTCACTCACCTCTCCCCAGATTCCAACCCTCCACTCCTGTGGAGGCAGGCACGGGTCCAGATTACAAGGCATGTAGCTCTCAGGAGGGGTCCCGGGGCAGTTGGACAAAGACTGATGGCCGTACTCATAGTTGTCAGTCTCCATATGGACCTCGCTGCAGGAGATCAGACGCTGGCGGTAGCCCTGGCCACAGCTGGCCGAGCACTGGAGGAAAGGATAAATCAAATGGCATGAAATACCAATGGTATTCCTCGCAGGAATCTCGGTTGACATGTCATTTCCGCGTAACTGGATTCAAAGATGGCCCCTTACCTGAGCGGTCCCTTTGAGGAATCAAATTTTACACTTGACGGTTAAGATCTCAAAGCTTTTAGACTAGAGGGACTACAAAAACCTGTGGAGGACACATGCCATCTCTGGCTCTCACCTCAGTCCAGTCCCCTGTGATCCAGATGAGTTCACAGGCCTGGGTGTTGCAGCTCTCTATGTGTGGAGGTCGGATCTGCTTCACACAGTACATCTCGTGGACCTCCTGCTGGTTGTGGTCCCCGCACTGCAAAGCTCGCTGTCTGTGGCCCACACCACATGACTTACTACACTGTAGTGGAAACATGACAGATGAGACAGATGTTTTACAAAGATACCACATCACACATAGCATGAGAGGTAACAGGAGGAACATCACGATAGTTCCATCGTGATGGTGGAAAGCAATTGGAGTTAAAACTAACTATTTTGAATGTGCAGCTGCAGGTGTAGCAATGAGGCTTCAGTTTAAGAACAGTTGGGTTTCTTCATCATAAATAAAAATGTGTATCTGTGTATTGGAACACTAAAAATAAAGATTTGTGTCCACTTGATAATGCAGGACCTTCACTTCATGGGGAGGATGGATGAGCGATGTCATAACAGAAGATAAGAGCTGGGAGGAGGTCACTGTTGTTGGTGAGTGGCTTCCCTGGCTCTCGCAGCTAAACTTAGTTCCTGGCTTGAAGTTGTACACAGAGAGTAAAAGTAGTGTGAAGAAATGTAAAAAACTAAAACTACACTATATTTTGGCAATCTGTCATTATAGTCGCGTTAAATAAGTTATTCTCAAAATGGTTTCTGTCATTTTAGCTGAGACTGACTCACAATTGATTGCTACTTCAGAGACTCCAAATGACGTCTTTGGCTCTTTGTAAACCAAGATGTTTTGGCTTCATTTTAAGATAGTAGATGAAAGTGCAGACGCGTTGTCTTCTACTGACATGGACGACAGTGGGATAGATGTCTCATCTAATCTGTGGTTACAAGCATGAACACACATCATTTTCAGAAATTAGAACTACTCCTTTAAAAGGGTTAGAACAAGGATTAAAGATGGTTCACATGTACTTAACACTGCCAGGCTCATAGTCACTAAATACACTGCTGTTGATTTCTTTTAAATCATATTGCCATGAGATGCATTGAAATCCAAGTTTCTAGTATAATTCCTGCACCCACTGTTTCAGGAGGGGCTACCTGCGTCAGAGACGCTGGGTGTTACGACTGCAGCCTCCTCCAGCTGGTCTTCATCACTCTTTACACGCTTGTCAAACAACTGAAATGCCTGGAACTGCTGCTCTCACTTGTGCTGTGCAACAGAGGAATAAACCTTTACCCTGCATGATGGCTTCTGAAAGGGATAGTTCACCCAAACATTAAAATCCACTCATTAATCCCTCCTCACTTCTACTGTGGCGTCATCCTAGTGTCTGTAAGCAAAGAATATTAGAGGTAATTTGGGCTAAACACACAGGGTAAATGACCTTATTTCGAGTCGGATATGATTGTCAAGGCTTACAGACACTAAGATGACGCCACAGGAGTAGTATGGAAGCATGTAATCTGCATAGTGTTGAGTAGATAATGAGTGATTAGTATATTTGGGTGAACTATCCCTTTAAGTGTCAACATGTTGAAATATACTTAAAGCTACAATTAAAAGTATGAACTGTATTAATGAAATAAATATATGAACATACTCGGCTGCTCTTTGAAAAAAATAAATCTTTCATATGTCCTTACGTTTTTATGAATTGCATGTTCACTTATTATTACTTCGCAGATGTTTGATCTTTGACTTTTCTCTTTGCTGTAACAAGGCAGCCTTCCCTGATACAGGACAAATAAGGGATTAAAGGATCTTAGAATTTAAAAAACTGATGTACAGTAAGACATTATTTTTTATGCCAGTGACAGAAACACATGGTGCATGTTAAATTCTACCAGGTGAACTTCTGTAATCACCTCCAGCCATAAACTGGGACACCTGGTCAGAGAGCTCCAAACACTTCTCCAAATAATTAGCCTCCTCTTTCAGGAAAGACATCTCACACTGATCAGTGACCCAGATTCAACATCACTACAGCACAGTGAGGAAGAGTCTCCTTCTGCAGCTGCCTGTTCTAATAATCCCGGCTCTCAACAAGGAGCTGTAGCTTCTGGCCCACTCAAAATTGCTGAGCATTACTCAGCAGGAATGCAGCCGTTTAATATAGCCTAGGTATGACTGCTACCTTATATTAATCAGCAATATGCTCTTTCACCTCAAGTCCTATCAGAATCGGTGCAGGTTATAGATACATGGTAATAAAGAAGTAAGTGGAAACTGTGATTGACATATACTACCGTCCAATGGGTGCAGGTCTAATGTGTAGGTAGGCGTGCAGTGTCCTTGAGCTCTTGGTCAGGCTCCACCCCCACCCCACTTCCAAGTAAGGTTGCTTTTGTTTTCAAAAACCAAGATGGCGCTCCGCAAACTGCCACACTCAAGGCTCCAAATCAGCAGTTCACAAACTGATGGGTGTCGTCTCTGTGCCCCTTTATTCATATTAAAAGTGTTGCTAATTACTGATTGGTGCATGGACAAACGTAGTATGAAACAAAAAAACTACAGATAAGTCTATAATTTGTTAAGCAAAATAACCAAAAATAGTTTTGCAAAAAACATTTTATGTGCTCAAATTGGACCCAGCGTACCAAGAAAAAATTGGTTTTCAAGGCCTAAATTGAATTTAAAGGGCCCATATTTGACACTTTTCTAGGATTTAAATTGAGGTATTGGTACCCGTAAGATGATATGTCAGTGGTTTAAAGTCGAAAAAACTGCTGCAGTGTGTATTTCCATGTCCTCTCTTTTTCCCTCTCTCGGTAGCTTGACTGTTACTGGCTAGGTGGGGCTGAGAGACGAGTGCGATCCCGTATGACTCATATGGGGGAGGAAGTACAAAACAAAACATATTTCTTAGAATGGACTGAGTGAAAAAGTCTGTGGAGAGGCTGTTTTTAGTCCCTTCAAGTAATTAGGGTTAGCAAAACTCCAGAAAAAATATTTTACAATATACAATAATCCTACATGCCTTTAAGGAGGCATGTAGGATTATTGTTTTTATTGTTTAGATAATTTTAACTAGAGCTGGGAGATAAAATAATATAAATAATTATCACCAAACAATTTTATCAATAGCAGTATAAGGTTTAATATATTAATATATATTGCTTCGGCATTGTATAAGCACAATTAATGGATGCTTAATGGATCTACCTCAGATTTGTAAAGTGTTTTTACTTTTTTACCATAAAAAGTTTGACTGTTTACTAAGTGTTTGTCATTCTCTGGTCATAAGAAAGAGTTTAAACCAGCAACTTTAGGAGCAAATACAAGGCTTTAAACTTGAAAGGAAAATATGATGTGACATTTATCGTTAGAATTGATGATTTTGATATTTACAATTATCTTGATGTAATTTTTGGCCATATCTTCCAGCACCAATTCCTCAGTTTCTCAAAAGTGTGCATTTATTCAGGGGTGTTACAACAAAGTAGGAGAAGCAAGCCGTTGCTGGGGCCCTGAGCTGGGATGGGGCCCCTGAGGCCCTGAGCCACCTCTGCTGAAAGCATGCACTGGGGAAAGCATTAACCACATAAACCAAGAAGAGCAAAATTAAGATGGTTAAGGCTATAAATGTTGATTTTCTTTTAAAACCCTCTCCTCCGCTCCTCCTCCTCTCCTCTCCTCTCCTCTCCCCTCTCCTCTATCTCCCTCCCTCTTCTCTCCTCCTTCTGGTCTGAAGACTAAAGGCATCAACTCATTCTTCAGCAGTTATGACAGAGCAAACTCATCCCTGCCTGCTACACACTGCCTTGCTCTCCTCTCCCCTTATCCCCTTATCCCCTTATCCCCTTCTCCCCTCTCCCCTCTCCCCTCTCCCCTCTCCCCCTCTCCTCTCCCCTCCTCCCTCACTTACTGGCTGCCACTCTCCTTCTTTCCAGTGGTACCGGGAGGGACAGTCAGCGGCCCGGCAGCTCTGGCTGGATGGAGGTCTGGAGCGCTGTGAGCAGCCGCTCTCCTGAGGACTGCGTCGGTCTCCAAGCTGACAGAAGACCTCCCGACGCTGGAGCCCGTCTCCACAGGACGCAGAGCACTGAGGAGAAGTAAGGGATTTTTAAACCTGAGATTTTTATACCTTTATTACCGTCTTTTAAACCACTATCTCACTTATAGTACCGTTATATTGTGAACATCGCGATACACAACACACCTCGTGGGCGATGGGAACGGCATGTCTACTTTAGCTAATACTTCAGTATTACAAGTAATACTTACTTCTTGTTCTTAGGCTATTATAATTGACTTTAGGGGACGTTATTTCTTTCATTAAGTTTCTAAGCAACATTACTTTTACTTTATTAAGAATTTTTAGTAACCTTAAATAATGTCAATTCTACTTTATTAACTAAATGTGATGTTATTTCTTCTGCTACTTATTTAAGTATTACTAGTCATTTTAAGTTAGGTTATTTATTCTTATTAAGTAGGCTATTGTAATTAGCTTTAAAAAACATTATTTCAACTTTATAGAGTATTATATACAATTTAAAGCAACATTACTTTTACTTTATTAATAATTATAGGTAACTTAAGGCAGCTTTTCTACTTCATTAAGTATTACGTAATTTTATCTGCACTTTATTAAGTATTATACGCGATTTCAAGCAACATTATTTTTACTTTATTAGCTCTGTGGTTTCATTCTATTCTATTAACATCTATTATTATGATTAATTTACATATTTTGTTTCATTTACCGTTTCAAACTTTTATTGAATTTATAATGCTCACGTTTATATCCAAATGTTGCTGATGCTGAAATATAATGTATATGTAAATACAGATGTTTTTATTTCTCTGTTTATCATTACAGTGCTTCTTTAATTTTTTTCAAAAATAATTAGGTATTTGTTATAGGGCATATGTGATATTAAAGTAACTGCATTCTCCATTTTCTTATTGAACTCATATAGTATCAAATAAAATATTTGTTTTTCACTCAAAGAAAAGTGGAGCTTGAAGCCTCGAAAGTAGTTTTGTCAGTGTGTTTTCTTTATGCTGCAGCAGCAGCAGTGTTTTCAATGAAAGGGTTTCCTGCTGTAATGCAGAACACGTTTCTAAAGAGAACACAAGGAGTGAGAGAGGGATGAGGAGTCTGTTCTGTTCAGTCAGGCAGGAATAATCACATGACATGAAGAATGCTGTCTAACTATCATCTAAAATGTGTTGTCTTATCAATTTTGAGAATTCCATTTTTCTGTGTGTCTTTTATATTTGTGTTTTCTCTCGGTCTTTTCTAACAGAGGTGCTGTTGACGAGTGCTTGAGATCTACATGACAAGCAAATAACATAATTTGAACAAGATAATCATACATTTACTGTATACAGTATATTTAAAGGGTGTGTGTGTGTCGGGGGGGGGGGGTTGATGTGATGTGATGAAGGTGATAAAAGTGTGTCTATGTTTGTGTGTGTACATGAGTCAGACCTCCATCACACCACCACAGCTACAGCTCATGTTTTTTCAGGTTTAAGGAGGATACGATAAACACGTCCAGATGATCATCAGTGGTGAGAACAGACAGCGGCACTGGAACCATGACAGAGGAGTTCTACCAGGGTCCACGTACACCTCAGTGTGTTGCAGGAATCAACAACCCGTCCTTCAGTGTGTGACACAATGCAACATATTTCACTGTCTATTATCTGTTCTGACATCTAAGCTGCTGAACCACTATAGGTAGCATGTTGCACCATGGGTAATCATGCTGCGCTTGGCTAGGAGAATCCTTTTCTCTTGGCGTGTGTCCTGCTGCACAGCTGTTCGGAGCAGACGCACATCCTCTCTGACGTATGGAGAACATATGTGGCTCCGCGCTCGGACTCTTGTAGTGAGTTCAGGCAGACAGAACATGAGAAAAGAGAGAGGCAGTGAAATTAAGAGCAAATGGAGGCATCGAAAAAAGGGGGATAAGCCGTGGTGCATCCAGCGGCCCAGGTGCAGTCAGGATTGGCAACTATGACGTTAGTGAACTGGCTCTTTTTTAGGGCTTTCAAAGACGAGGCCAACATGTGGCTTCCATTGGGAAAGATAGAGAGAAAAAAAAGTGAGGGATTAAAAGAGGGCTTGAGAGAAAGAGTGATCAGTCAAGGGGAAAAAAGAGAAACGGGGAGAGGGAGGATAAAAGGGACAGAGAGGAAAAGTGCGGATCAGAGGAAGAGAAAATAGTAATCAGATCAAAGAGGCATTCAAGTCCTTCCTGTTGTCCTTCGTACCGTTCTGTGGTGTCAAAGTCGCAGGTATACATTTCCTCAAACCTCTGTATGCATCCGGCCCAGCGACCCACCGAGTGATAAATGTGTGAAAACACCGTGCCTTAGTTAGTGGCCTGGCGTGATGTATAAATACAGTCAGGTTTCTCTGCAGCCGGTTTAACACGTATGCACAGATCTGCCTGCAAGCTGATAAGCATTAAAGTGGAATGAGGGAGAGAAAAAAGAAAAGGAGGCAGCGTGAGAACAAGCGTGGTGGAGGAGTGTTTTATGGCAGGGTCCCACCTCTCCCCAGTTGCCAGTCTTCCACTTGGGGCATCGTCTGCCTTGGCAGCGCCTCTGCTTGCCGGGTTTGGGGGACAGGCTCCGGCAGTTCTCCTCGGTAGCGGTGCGGCCGGATCCGGTCACACAGCTCACCTTACGGGACTTGAAGCCTCGTCCGCAGGAGGCCGAGCACTGCAAGATGTCAGAGGAGAGGAGGGGATAAACAGAAAGGTATGCTTTGTGTGAAAAACAACCTGTACACCAATGAAACTCTTTATTCTTTATATATTTTCAGTTGAATGAATCTTAAACTACATCTGCTGAAATTAACAACAAGTTTATTGATCGGTTTAAATGCCGATTATTTTGTGTACTTCTTTTGACACCACAAAAAGAAAGTAAAGAAAAAAAGAGTGATCCACATTCTAGTTCCACGTGGACAGCAAGTCCAATGGCAGAGCGTGCCCGATTACCCCGGCAGTACTTTGTTTCAGCTCCGGGTTCACTGAGTTACTAAAGGTCTAACTCATTGTGACAGGCAGACACACACACACATAGCAGCGGCATTACAGGAGGGAGTGGAGAGGGGCTGTACCGTGCTTGGATAATTAAAGGGGGGCGTTGCATGCAGGGATGGATGGGAAGCGACAGGCTCAGAGTTGAACGGGTACGTGGCCCAGCGTGCAGTGCTGTCCTGACCAGCGAGGGACTGTAGCGGACAGGAACACGCCGTGACCTCTCACCCCATTCACTGAGGAAGACGTTTAGTGAGGCTCATGAAAGGAGGGACTAATAAAATGTTTACTGCTTCTTTTTTTTCTAAAATCCAGGCACCCTTCACACACCAGTTGTTTCGTAGTACACTAGATTTATTAAGACTACTTGTGTTGTTCAATTAATAAAGACAAAGAAAAATTAAGGAAATGAATTTGATAAATGTTGTTTGATTCTGTCTTCCTTGACTTTGAATAGAAATGACAATGTGTTTTCTATCAAAAGTGGGATATAAATCATAACATATGTGAGAGGCAGATGACCCTCATGGTTGTAATAAGCAACTGAAACATATCATGTCAACATATCAAATATTACCAAGAACTGTAAGAACAGATATCATATTTCTTATGTTATTTCCAGAAATGATGACAACCACATTTGTATTGGGTGAGCTGTGGAGACTAACTAATGAAGACTCCCCAGTATAGTTTTAAAACGCTATAGGAAAGTATTTTACAGGCTCCCAGGCTGTTATCCTGCTTAAATGTCACGCCTTTCTCAAACAGTTCAATATACCTTTTTACAAGGGCTGTCCTGCTGCTGTGATGCCTTCACAATACCGCCCCCCCCCCCCCCCCCCCCCCCTACTGTACCCCCACCTCCACTCCACCACCCATGCAGGGCTCATTAACTTTGCCCACAAGTTCACCGGGGTTCTGTAATTATCCAGTGCAGCGCACTAATACAAACATGGCTGCTGCTGGCACACACTTGACCTCAACATTTCCAAAATTCATCGCGTAATGAGAAGTGAGCGCAATTTAATTTACATCAAATAACGCAACGTGCAGCGTTGACAGTGTCAATCGCCGATCTGACCTTTTTGAACTCACATCCAAAAGCAGTTCACGGGATTATGCCGTATTGCACTGCTCAATTCATATATAGATTTATTTATTTAAAGATTTATTTAACTAAATCGGCCCATTTCCATCCTCAGCACAGTGTTAGGAAATCCTACTGTTCTCTTTGTTTTGTTTTGTTGTTTTATTCCTGGATCACAGGCAATTTCCCATAAGTCTGTCTGTGCTGACAGGATGAACCGGGAAGGGGCCCCTCCCTAGATCAAACGGGACCCTTGACCTGCCAATACACCACCGCATTGTCTTGCTGAAGCCCCCTCCTCCCTCTTTAGAGCCACTGTCACGGGCCCCCACATTGGTCAACTGTCATCAACCCGTACTAGAATGGTGTAGAGGGGGCCGGACGAAAGGGGGCCAAAGGGTGCTGGCGACTTCATAGCCAAGCACGCGTCACCAGGCGTCCCGGAAAAAAGCCGCCGGGGCAGGCATTAAGAGTCAGTGAACACAGTAAATGAGATGAGAGCTATACATTGAGGCATTGTCACCACGGGACAAAGATTTACCTTCAGGGAGGAGGCTTTGAACTTCTGACACAGACGGTAAAAAGCAGGGTCGCTCAAAGAGGTCAGCAGAGGCCCTGACCGCATAAAATAACACAGATATTGCTCAGTGATTTGTGCATTTTCATTCAGGAAAAATACCCCATTGAAAAGAGTGGCGGGAGGAATGCTTCATAAGCTGTTTGCCAGGCATCTTGTTTTAAATCCATCCGCTAAAGTTGAAGGTAAAACTAAATGATAAAGGACATTTCCCCTTCCACAAACACAGGGAATGTTTTTTAAAGTTGGGACTTGCCTAAGTTCTAGTTGTCTCACTTTCTGATGTTTTTGGATAACCAGATGTCAGTTGTGTTTTTTCCCCTTGTTCTTAGTTTGCTGTGACAGTGGCGCGGTCACTGCATGTGATAAGAATGTTTTGATTAAATAAGAATGAAGAAAAGCCTTGGATGGTACCTCTACTTCACTTTAATCGTAACCTTTTCTGGAAATGAACAGAAATCCAACAAATCCATAAAAAATTAAATACTGACATAACATTATAATGAAGTAACAATAAATACAAGTAATTACATAAATATACAGAAATCTTCTTGAAACACAGACTAATACTGCCATTTGTGAATAAGAGACATACAATATACTTATTTCAAGAGCCTGTTGGTGTGGAGTCTATGTTATACTGCAACTGAAATATGAAACTACATGTAGGATGTGATCGGTAATTCTGTGATTCAGCCTCGATCGGACTTTACGCTGCTGCACAATCACAAAATCACGTGGGAGTCATGACGAGCGATAGCCCTCATTTTAAATGATGGCTGGTAAAATTGTTAACAGGCCCTTAAAATAAGGTGTGATGTCAGTACAGACATTTATTACCAGGAAGAGTCAACTGGGTGGGCTCTGGGCTGCAGCCAAAGGTTTCCCCTAACCACAGATTCTGGATCAGTTTTCACTGTCGAGTTTTCAAACTAATGGTATAAGCAACCAGGTGGGAGATGACACACCCTGGATCTGTGTTTAGAGCCATCAACTCCACTGGATAGCCTCAACAACTCATGCTTAATCGTAGCCAGCCAAAATCCCTCTAGGATACGGCAGGGGGGCAATCATAGCAGAGACTGAGGTAGACACATTAGGTTGGCTCAGAATAAGAGCTCTGGATACAAAACACTATTAACTTCCCCTGTGGTCACAGGTGTCATGTGTTCAAAATATGACATTTTAACAGCCCATTCTCTTAAAGGTTAAGCACGGTTTGTCATGGACATTCAAAGACAATTAAACAATATTTTGACAAATCTGTGATAAGACTTTAGCATTTAGCTGATCACTCTGATCAATCCACTAACTGCTCATGGAAAGAAATAAAACAAATACAGAAAAAGGCAGCATCAAAAAGCGATGTGCCACAATAAACACCTAACTGACCAAAAGTGTGATGGTTCATAGTTGATATTGATATCTCCCTTGTTTTCGGCCAAAGCACCACTGTAGTGAAGGGTATCATAGTTGAATGGCTAGTTGAGTTGTGTTTAGTTCCAAGTGAGGTATTGTTGAGCATAGCATATTTAGCAACTCCAAGTACTTACTGTACAAAGCAAATATTAACTAACACAATATAAATACACTCATATCAAGCACCTTTGGAGCAGAGAGCTTAAAACCTATTGTTTTGGCCACACAAAAAAATCCGGGTCAAAACCCTCTGCCAAACTGGATTACAATGGCTATTAGTTCTATTACCACAAACTCTGTGAGACACTTTATTTTACATTGCTGGTACAGCTGCTGTTGTTGGTGTTTAGTACTGATACTGGACGTCTCAGGGACTTCTGAGTCAAACATTTTCCTTCTTCCATATTAATGTCGTTTTTTGGGGCAACACCGCTGTTGGTTTCGTAACAGGGAGTAAATGCTTCAACTGTAAAATAAAGTGTCTAAATATAGGATTAGTAACTTCTCTATAAAACCACATGTGCCTTGAGACAAATTGAATTCTTAATACAATAGCCATTTCTAAGATGTATAGAGTACAAAGATGTATAGAAAGTACACAGCCCATATACAGTCCTATATAAGCTGGCGCTTTCAATGTTCACAACAGAACGCCAAACTGTACTGTGTAGCACCGCATATTTGGAGATTATGGGCCATTCTTTGGATAATAAAAGAACAAGGCATCATACTGTATATTCCTGATATACAAAAACATTCATCAGTATTTGCATATGAACAACGATTGGCTAAATGTGCGAATACAAAGAGCTAAGACACAAAATAAATCACTTTTTAAAGTTAATGCTATATACAAAAGAGAAAAAGAGAAAAAATATCTTAATAAATTATCTTTAAAACAATATTTTACAAAACTAACTTTGATTGTGATACGAAGTGATCCTGAATTTTTTCAAATACGTACTAGTACACGGCTCATCAACAGTTTTATGGTAACTAGGACTGACAAAGAAAAAAATGTTCTTATGGTCACAACTGTCACTGGAGCATTTTGTGATGATGACCTTTTTTTGGCATATTGCAGGCGAGTGTGTCTTTGCCATTGAAGTGCAACAGAAACAACCTTTACGAATGTCTTGAGGAAACATTGACCAATCACAGGAGCCAGAGAGGCAGCAGGAAGCGGAGGGGGGTTAGAAGTTAAAGTAGAGTGGGAGTGTGGTTTCTCCAGCACAAACACACTATAGTCATCCTGCCCTTGTAAGACTGGTTGTGAAAGAGTAACACTACAGGTAGTTGAAATAAAACGTGAGGTTGAAAAACAAGATGTAGAATATTTTTTATGAGCGTACCGAGCTCCATGGGTCTGTGCTCCAGTGGGGGCTAGACGGGCATGGCTGAGTATTGCACTGCTCGCGATCTGGTGGCTTGTCGTGGATCTCGCAGCTCAGGTCGTTGAAACGCTCGCCGTTTGGACGCTGACACACCACCAGCCTCGTCTTGATCCCACCTCCACATGGCTTCGTGCACTGAAGACAGACGGAGAGGGGAGAGGTTGTGTTTTACAGGTGGGTATGGGGACGAGGTTTTGGGGTGTCAAAGATGGAGAACCTCTGATTTGTAAACCTCTGAGTCAAGGTAATTGTTCAAACACTAATGAACATCTCAGAGTTTATACTTAACTGTCTTAGCTCCACATGTATCTACCTCTGGGCCACGGTTAGGTGTGATCTCATGTAGGGTAAAGTGGTGTCTGTCTTACCTCTCCCCAGTTGCCATAGATCCACTGCGGACATGGCCCTGACTCACAGGACCGTTGCTCACTGGGCCGACTGCGATCCTCGCAGCTGTTGGCAGGGTAGCCGTTCTCATCCTGGCACACAACCACACGCCGCTGGAAACCTCCTGCACATGTGCTGGAGCACTGGTGTTAAAAGGAGAAGAATGTGCACGGTCAAACAGGTGGTTCCCACAAACAGATGCTGAGGGAAAAGGAGGTGTTAATGAGTCCTCAGAGGAACATAGCCGTGTGTGATATACATTTAATTTAAACACACACTAAGGCTAAACTCAGGGCTGTCTTTCTCAACATAGCAATAAATGGTAGGTTAAATGCACAGGAAGAAAATGACCAGCAGACAAACAAAAATCTGTTATGTTATATTCATCTTACGTCAAATGAGCAACAAAGTTTGCTGATTTTTAAAATACATATCCTCGGGACAGAAGACGGAAGAGTGACCAGAAATAGTTGTGATTACTTCCTAAACTTATTTTAAGGTCAAAGATATTTTGGGACATTTGACATTATCAATGACCCAGTTTTTTAAAGGCAGCTGAACAATACAGAGAACGAGATTAAAGGAAGGAAGGGGGGGGTGTTGAGGATGTTGGGTCACACAATCCTGTTAAATCACAATGGACAAGGCCAATGTCCTTAAAAGGTAAAATGACATTGAGCATCTTCATCACTTTACATATCACACTGCAAGGAAAAAACAACGGGTTCACCAACTGTATAAAATGACAGGGGTATACTGATATGTCTAAGGGACAAATTCATTGGACACCCAAAAGGAACTCCATATTTTGGTTCCTACGCCTAGTCACTTCCCTCCTGTGAACAAGATGAAGCAATACACTTCTCTGCAAACCTCTCATGTCTGTTTAGTAAATATAAAGCTGAAGCCACAAGCTGGTTAACTTAGCTTAAAGACAGGAAACTGGTTACGAGCTAGCCAGGCTCCAAAGGTCACAAAAGCAATTTACATGGATAGTCTTAAGCTCATTACAACCAAAGATCTTCTCATCTAGGCACATTCTTTTTTCCCAATCTCCAATTATTTTTACATGACTCAACAGTGATTACATGATACACAATGATAACAAGTGAGCAGCTTCTTATTATTAGGATGTTAACAAAACCATCCTAATTTCAGTGCTGCTGCTAAAAACTTCTCTGGTCTTCTAATATTTGTGTTAAAAGTGCAGAGTAAGATAACTCACCGCGCCCCAGGGTCCGGTCCGCCATTGGTGGGATTGGCTATGGGGCAGGTTGTTCCTGGTGCTGGCGTTTGGTGAGGACGGCAAAGGTCGGGACTCACTGGAGCGGGACGGGCATTGAGACATAGCGCAGTCCTGCTCTGTGGTTGGACGATCGTCTGGGTCACACTCACTAGCATTCACCTCCTGGTCACTGATGACACACAGTACCTGCCGTGTCGTCTTCCCCTGGCCACAGGTAACCGAGCACTGAAAACACACACAAACACAGTGCACAGATATCAGTGATCAGTATAAATATAATGCGAATAAATATCTGAATGCAGGCAAAAGCAAATTCATTTACAGTTTGACTATTACACCTGCATATGGAGCTCAACACAGATGTGTGTGAAGTGTAAAAAGTATATGGAACGACGTTTCCAATTGACATGGAACCTATTTTTCAAACAAAAGGTATATGACACAATACCTGTGATGCACTGCACTTCATCAATGTAATCATTTGAAAAAAGTTCGTGCAATTAGCTCCAATGGTAGCAATTAGTTACAGCTTCATATTTTTTGCCTTTTCTGAGCATCAATAAGTTGTTAAGAGTGTGTGTGTGTCTCTGATAGCAACTTTTAAAGATAGTTTGAGTGAGCAGAACCTCCACTCTGTAACACCACTGTACAACCAACTGAGTGAGGAAAATCCAACAGAGTGAGATGTCTTGTTTCTAGAGGCTCTCATCACTGTCAGAGGGGCATCTCCCAGCTGACCTTTCATTCACATCATATCAGTAATTTACCCCTGGACAAAATACATTTAATATGTATTACTATAAACTATATGCTTGTGTTTTTTCAATACGTCAGATATACGGATGTCAATAACCAACATTTAAATAATGTAAATAGGCTATAAGTATTTGATAACAGTAGATACCCAATATCAAAGGACTCAGAGCTAGATACAAGCTTAAAGTAGAATTTATTGAAAAAGACCTAGTTTACCTTTTCTATTCAAACTAAGTAATTTAGCTTGTAAATGTCTCTGTATCTTTCATTCAGGGGACGTGAGCTCATGTGCTCTTCAGGGGAAAACATCTATGTTAAGCCTTGAAACATGCGTATTTTCTTACTCTATCCCTTTTTTTCTCAATTTCTTATTTTTCAAGTCCTGAAAGTCCTGTACATATGCAAGATACTACAACCCAAAATTGCCCCTGACTGTGCCATCAGTGTATATATGGTGTGAAGCAGGTAGCAGTGCCAGGTGAATGTAATGTCAAGGGCTTCGAGTGGTCAATAAGACTAGAATATCTGTATATACAAGGGAAAGAAAAGAAACTCATTCCCAATTGCCTCAGATAGGGAGGTTTTGACCACAGTGGTTTGTTTCTAGGTTGAAAAACCACCCCACAGTTTGCTGGAGGCCAGAAACAGAGACAAACAGCAGAACAATGATAATTATATTTAGATGGAATTTGATGCCACTTGCTATAAAAACTGCCCAGACATTCTACCGACCAAAGCAATGAGGAGGCACATTCTAACGAAGGTCCAAGACCAACTGAAAGCAAATATGACTTAGTGTTGAGGAGGTGGACACAGATCTCATTCCATTTAAAGAGGACATGCAGGACATTGCCATGACTTCAGAACTGCCTGACAAAACAGTTTCTTCTTACAGGACCCAGGAAATAAACGTTCCTTTCCCTAAGTACCACAGGATAGATCTTATACAAATCTTAATGGTGTCTCCCTCAGCTCCTCCTTAGCACAGTCCACTCTATAGCTTGTATAAGGTGATCTTTTATACTCGGGCAACAGCTGTCTGGTCTAATACTTCGCCTGGGATTACTCTGTCCAGTGGTTTACAGTGTGCTGTCAAAGGTTATGGATTTCACATGATCATAGGTACAGTTAGATTGTCTTATACATAAAGCTGGTATATATGATGTGGCACCAAGTAAAGCTGTTGGATAACGTACTGTCAACAAAAGTCTGTCATATTGGGGCGTTCTGTCACTGCTAGATAACGCTATGTTGCTTTTCTTTTGGTTAGTAAGTCGAGTGTGTGTGTGTGTGTGTGTGTGTGTGTGTGTGTGTGTGTAGCTGGGATAGGCTGCTCAAATCTTTTTTAGCCTTGGGATGATCCATTTCCTTTTAGGGGTCAATGAGTGTCTTTGGCTTTGTATACGTGTGGTTGTGTATGTGCATGTGCAATTGTGTGTGTGTGTGTCTGTGTGTGTATGTGGTGACCAGACCTGCAGTCTAGCTGTACTGTATCACTAGGACTGTGATGAGAAACATCTGTAAACAAGACCGGAGCCCCTCTCTACAGCCCCTTGCATCTCCCAGCTCCAGAGTGCCTCACTCCAACTCTCTATCTCTCACTCACACACGCAAGTGTTTTTTCTAAAGTTGTGAGGACACTCATATGTTGACGCTCCTTAACAAGCTAACCCTATAAGAAGTTTTTTAACCTTCAAGCAGTAAAATAAAGTTTTGTGGACCAATCTAAACACCCTCACAATGCTGAAACATTGAACAAAACGTTGTCTTCACATCCATAGAAAGACACATACTGCTTCTCCAGCCTCATTCCAACCCACCTCCAAACCTCTGCACACATTTGCCTTCCAGCTGCAGCTTCCCTGCAAACCTCTACAATAGTGTGTGCACACTCTATTGTCAGTGTAGGTGAAAAATTATGTAGCGTATACTGAAATACAACTTGCAGGAGGAAAAACATCTGGATGGCAGTATTGACCCAATTTAGGTTCATCAACAGGGCTGTCGGTCAGTATAATTAGGTGCAGATCTGAGGGGAAGTGCTCGATTCAACAGGAAAACTCTTGTCCTAATGTTCACTTATTTGAAGCTCTTCTCCACCACATTGGGTGAGCTCATACAGATTGTCATGTTGACATAATTTAAGTTAACTGGGTCAGATATAAGTGAATAAGTGATTATAACAGGTGCTTTTCTTACCACTGTCCATTCCAGCACTTTCCACTGTCCGCAAGGCACTGCTGAGCACACTTCTCTGGCAGGGGGTTTTGGTAAGTGGGCGCAAGCCGACTCCTCTGCCACACCACCCTGGTTGTCCCGGCAGCTCACATAGCGCATCCGTGTACCTTTGCCGCAGCTGGCAGTACACTGGTGCGCGGACGAGAAAGGTTAAGAGGCTGGAAACCAACAAACTGTCCAAACTGAGGATATGTCAGAACAACCAACCTGAGTCCAGGAACCAAACCGCCACTGGGTTTTGTGGGCCTGGTGGGAGGGGACTTTGGTCCCTGGGGGAACAGGGTGGCTGCTGGGACACTGAGCCAGTTCACAGTCCTGTGGAAGGAAGGACACATACACCCGTTTATGCAGCGATTAACAAAGTGAATATACAGTAACAACTTCTGTCCCTGGCCACAAAATACCATGAATATCAGAGATAGCTCCTCTGACATGGGACAGTCATTAACAACCTAAACTATATTCCTTCAGCTCTACATTAGAGAGCAGTTGTGTTTCCCATCAACATTTTCCCCCCACATTACCAAAACAACATTAACAGGGTCCGCCCCGTCAGTTCAAACTATGGATTGTGGCAGTAAGCCACTCAGCATAAAGCCCTGATCCCTGTCATAACAGGTCACAGTGGAGTGGTATTCAGGGCTCCAATGCCCATGCTGGCGTGGTTGCAAACTCCACCCCTAATCCACCCCCTTGTCCCTCACCTTCCGCCCTTTCCTCTTTTTCCCCTCATGCCCTCTGGTGCCCTCTGACCCCCAGTCTCTAGGAATGAGGGCCTTAATCAGGTCACACAGGATCTGAGCAGGCTCCACATTCCTCACTCAGCCACCTAATAGCAACAAATGGGCCTTGTGGTGGTGTGCAAAGTAGCCCTACACACTCAAGTCTGTCACATTTTAGATGTCAATTCTAAATAAACTGCTAATATATGACATAGTCTCTGATGATTCAGTGACTTTGTGTGTAAGGGTATGTGCTGGAGCTTTAATGTTGTGGCTGTACAAATACTATAGGCTCCAGCAGAGTTCAGAAGTGCCCAGCCTTCCTGCAAACTATGTGAGGAAAATATTGAGCAAAGCTTCCACCTCTCTACTCCTTGTGCTCAGAAGGGCTTCCATCCGTCTATCTCTCCCTCGTTTTCTGAGCCTTGCCTGGTGGCTGTCTGCAGTGGGACAGGCGGCCTGTTGGCCCACTTCATGGCTGGCTGGCTAGAATCACAACGAGGTGGGGCGACTGCTTCAGGGTCACTGGTTCTGTCGGCCCAGGCACCGGAATTAAGAGCCGCTTCTACTAGAGGGGGGCCTCATCCTGGGTCTGCATGCTCAGCCCTCTAAAGGGGGTTTACGCCCAACGCTGATCAAACAAAACCATCATTCAGCTCAAAATAGGCTCCTTTGGTTTTCTGTCTAAGTGTTTGTGAGAACAGTCAACAGATGCACATATTACACACATGAACATCACATTTTTCAGTCTGCATGGAGGATGCAGAGACAGTGCCAAATATTTAAAACTGTAGAATGATTTTTCAACTTAACTGCTCTGTAAATTTTCCTTCAATAAATGTAACTTGTGATGTTAACAGCTAAAGGGTGTTTTTAAATGAGGGTATGGAAAAGATTCAAACTAAGACTAAATACTCTTAAGACACACCTGACTTCTGCCCAAACATTAAGTGCATTTTACACAGAAAGTATTTTGAAGAATAACTCTGTAAGGTCGTCCTGCAGCATTTGAGCTAAGAGGTCTTCAGTTGTATCTCTCTTCACGAGGATGGTGAGGCCGTAAAAACCTTCCCCTCCGTTTCACTCTCCACCAGACTATATCAGACAGCCTAGCTTTATTGAGTCCAGGTGGATATGAAGTGTGTAAGCCTATCTGTGTCTGTTTCGACTGCAGTGTGTGTTAATACGGATGCTATCTTCTCTCCTCACAGTATGAATCAGTTTGTCACTTGACCTTGGAACAACTGTTGCTGCGATGTGGAGATTAAGAGACTGTGGGAAGCTGAGAGAAGTAAAACAAACATGTTAGAGAGAGGGAGAAAGGACACAAAGAAGGGAGAGAATCCCCTCCTTACCTGGGTGTCGGTGGGTCGGGTGGCAGCGTTACATTCAGTGTCGTCCATGACAGTACCAAAAGAGCCGACCACACACTTCACCGCTCTCATTTGGTAGCCTGGCCCACACGAGGTAGTGCACTGGGTTTAAAGAGGGGAAAAAAAGGAGCGGTGGGGAAACATTGAGCAAAAGACAAAAAGAATGCAAGAAAAAAAAGAAAACAACAAAGCAACCGCCAAACACAAACAAATCAAAAATTGGACACCAGGGTAGGCGAGTAAAGAAAGGGCAATTTTTACTCCTCCACTTCCCTGACAACATTCTTTAGTTTCAGGAAGAGAAAAAAAAAAAATCAAAAGTCAACTTCACTAAGAACTGTAGCTCATTTACATCGCATTGTCCTCTTTCCGTTGCAGGCGAGTCAGAGGGTACTACCCTGCGATCTTTTCTGCCTCATTGCCTCCAGTGAAACAGGGTCAAACTTGTGTGGCGGCGACTTCAACTACCATTTGAACACGCTTCATTAAACAACTTCAAATATACCTTAACATGCGCCCAAAGCGGTGGGGGATGGGGTGCATAGAGATGTCTCACATTTTTGGGTGTTCGCTTCTCTGTGCGCACACACAACTGAAGCTAAGCATGCACACACACACACAGAGTTAGTGTATGCATTAACCTTTACAAAGCCTCGATCAAGAGCATGACTACCCTTAAAACCCATAGCTTTTGAATATTAAATGTCCCTGTCTGTGCTCACACAAAAAGAAGCAGCTTGGCTTAACATCATCTATCCACCAGCTGTACCACTGCATCAGCACTAACCCCACGAATTCCCTTACTGGACGGCGTTGCACAAAGGGCAAACTAGTGTCTGCTGTTTACAAGAAGGTGACTCACCTGTCCCCAGGGTCCGACCTGCCAAGATGCGCACTCCTGCTGCTGGCACGTCTGCACTGACTCAGGTTTGGACAAGCCACAAAAGCGATCGTCAAGACGGTCCTCGCCGAACTGACACCACGTCTGACGGTGCTTGTAGCCTTTCCCGCATGTAACAAGGCACTGATGAATAAATGTTTCAGGTTTCAAAATGAGTAACATATGACATATGACATGTTCACTAATTGTTATCAGCCCAAATCAGCGAGTGTTTTTTTTAGGTATATTGCCCACAGAATGCATACAGTACAGTGTAGGTATGGGTATTTAGCTGCACCACATGGGAGATGTGAAACATTTCTGGAATGCAGCCCAAAGCTCCCTGCTCTACAGTGTGTAATATGTGCAACAGTTTGCAGAATCTTACCCAGCAATCACCAATTTCCCAACACTCATTGTACAGGAAGGAGGGGAACAACTTTCCCAAAGCCGAGACATGCTCAATCTACACTGGGATTTTACATTTGACCCAGATCATTGCTGGCTTAAAACTACAGTATTTACACTAGGGTCTGTTTATCTATAAACAAAGTTAAACCAGCTACGTAATGACCAGTGTGAGGAAGATAAATCACAGATTAATATGGAGGCACAAGATTTATCAAACTACAATTTGATAAAGGAACATTTAATCTAAACATTGTGTATGTGCTGAACCTATGCAGTCCCTTTATTGGAATAACTATACATGAGCAGCAGTTATCAGACTTCCTCAACAAGAACCGTACTGACCTCAGACCAGTCACCAGTCTTCCATTGTGGACAGAGGAATTCATTGCAGGACTGGACGGTCAGCTTGTCCCTTTGACTGCATTTGCTCTCATCACCACCGGCCTCAGCTGCCTTTCGACACACTGCCCCTCGACGGCGGGTGCCCCCACCACAGCTCTTGGAGCACTGCGGCACACGTTACAATGTCAGCAAGTATAAGCATATAACCACAACCCATGATCAACGCAAAACCCCAACAATCTTACCTCTGACCAAGGCGAGTACTCCCAGCCACCCGGGTTACAGTCGCCGTGGCAACCTTCCTTGTCGTCAGGTTTGCGCTGACCACTACAGTAGCGGTCATCAACTTTCTGGGTCTTGCCATCTGTACGGCTCATTTTGGCACAGTATATTTCCAGGGTACGATATCCAAGACCGCACTGAGCTGTGCACTCACTCTTACGGGCCACGTGCCACCTGTGTCAAAGGTGATAGGATACATTTTTTAAATCCCCAAGTGAAGAGAGACTCATTGACTGATTCATGTGAGCAGTGAAGGTTGATTACATTAGTAATACCAACCTGAGTTCACATTCAGTATTGCAGGGCTCAGTGATGACGGCAGGTCTGGCTGTACCGTGACACCTCTGGTCAGACACCTGCACCCTGTCTGAATCTCTGCTACAGAGAATCTTCCTCTTCCGCTCTCCTATGAGACACGATGACAGATAGTTTGGACGGTTAGTTAATTAAAAAAGTCAAAGTCTCTAAGCAGAAATACTGAATCCACAGCAATATTGCGTATGTCGCATATATGTCGCATATTCAGGTTTTTAAAAAACTTATTTTCCATTATAAGTTGTTCTTTGGTAAGAAACTTACAGGGAGTACATATAAATCTACGAAGAACGTTGCAATCTGTGGTTTCATAATGCAATCCTTAAATTAAACCTTTTATAATTTAGAAAATACCTTCCACAGCTTGATTCAAGCTTCTGCAAGATCCTGCAAGTAGTTATCTGAGGCAACAGCTCGCTCAAGCACAATGTAGATCATTACAGCATCACTGAGAATACCAGACGCTATGGGTATGTGTGCTTCACCTTGGCTCTCGTGTGGACAAGCCTGCACTAAATCATAATGCAACTTCTGTACAGTAGGGTAGAGAGAGATTTAAACATCATGTGGCCCCAAGAAAGAGATTCGCTATCGGTACCTCATGTTACCAAGTTTTGCAGCTCAGTACTGTGAGAGCTTAGTGTGTCCCAGGCTGGCAGAAAAGCCATATAAATCAGAGAATCAAAAGTGCTGAGGGAATTACATAGTTTGCTGTTTATCCTGCTGTGTGAACTTGTTGGTTTCTCTTTGGAATTTACTGTAGGTTGTTCACGCAGGGCAGTGTCAAAAGGCAGATGAAGAGATTCTCAAATAAAATGCTTGAGTCATAGCACATAGCGGGTTTTCGAGTTTACCTGCAATCCGCCTCTGCACACCCACACACCCCGACATATACACAATCATGCCAAAGACAGCCATCTGCCACAGCGTACTCTGAAGTTGAGCTTTAATCACTTGTTCCAAACCTATAGGTCTAGCATGGGCTTGTCAAGTTTAGCCAGACAATCTGCTCTCCCCTATGCCTCTGGCACAGCGGTTCACATAACTCCTCATCCCTGCACTCACCACTCCATTTATATTTGGCTACGCCCATCACCTCACCCTGCCAGCCCCTTGTGCCTCCCCCTCACCTTGGCACAGGCGGCTGCACTCCTGCCAGGGCCCATAAGCATCCCAGAAGAACTGCTGAGGTTTGTCCTCTATAGGGATGTTGAAGGAGTACCTGACATCTGGGTTGTACAGGTTCCCCACAGACAGCACCTGTGGAAAGATTCAGACAATAATGTATGTTTTATACTATAGTCAGATTATGGGAATTCATAGGCAACAGACTGTCCACATTTTCAAGAGTAAAAGTAAAGCCTGCAGAGATCCACATTTTAAGTTCCATTGCTGCTAAGGCCTCTAAACTCATCTTGCTTTGCATTTTCCAATCTGGAATGCTAAGCCATCGTGACAGTTTACCTGGACAATGATCTCCTCTTCGATACGGTCAGTGCAGTTGATCCTCTCAATGACATGGTCAGAGCCACTGTACTCGATGACGGCATTTCCCACTTTAATTTCCCTTTTGAACATGCTGACCACAAACTCTCCATTTAGCAGGAACTCTCCACGGCTAGTTGATATGGCTGCAAGGAGTCAGAGAGAAACCATGAACTTACTGTGGTTGGTCCCACTGACACAGAGGATCTCAATAAGCCATATAAATTGTGACAACAACTGTTGAAACTAACTAGTGTAATGTTAAAGACAGTGAAAACTTCAGATCAAATCCTTTACCCAAGTCTTGTAGTAATCTGTCCTATACTTTTTTGTATAATCCTGCTAACTAACAAACAAACAAATGAAAACAAAAATCTCCTTGACGGAGCTGTCTTTGGCATGTGACAGGGCAACTCAGCATCACTTGGGCTAAAATTTTCATGAGACACGTGCAGAAGGCAGCAGTCAAGCCTTATGGGGTCAAATAATCTTCTGTCCCTGGAGAAGTCCCATCCAGGGGCATCCTGTTCTGTTTAACAGCCAGTCTGCTGCCCTCATTCACCCTAATGTGATTATGGAGCTAATTTCCTGCCTTTACTTTCCTCAACATTTCACACATTACACTAATATGTTTTGGAAATCGACCCTCATTCCTGCAAAATTGTCCCCACTTTGGGCCCCTAATGACTGTTTCCATCCACAAATAAATACAGACAGAACAATGATGACAACTGTAAGGTCATATTCAGAAGTGACATATAATTAAACATACAGGCGAACAAACAGGCACAGAGGATGAAAGATAATAACAATAACAAGACATTTAGACACACATGTTGACCTTAATGGAATGGTACCCAGAGGGCTGTCTCAGCTCAAGTATTAGCACGTTCGTGGCAACAAGGCATGTATACAAATAGCTGACAAATCAGTTATATCCATAATGACAGACAGGTAAACTGTATGATACAGAAACAGACATATACAGACACACACCTACTGCATACAGACAAATTACAGCTTATAAACGTATTGTACCGGCGGGAATGGTATCGACAGGCCTAACCTCGGTATATTAACACTAAAGGCTAACTCCTCTGCATCACATGACGTTACACAAAAGTCTGAAGACTGTCATCCACAAACACAGACAGGCAGAGATCAAACATGCAGCTCAAAAGCAGAAGTAGTTGTATGACATCTTACCGAGGTAGTTGTCATCATCTGGTTTCCCTGAGTAGCTGTGTTGACGTACATCTATATTTGTAGCACCGCTGGGTATTCGCACTATTTCATTATAGCCTGCAAATGGGATAAGTAGTTTGTTTAAATCATTAATATACCGAGCTCTGTGCCCTGCGAACAAGAGAGCACCACTGCCAATGTTTATTCTGACGACTAAGCACAGATAATTTATGTGTTGAAGCAATGTGACTTGCTATAACAAAAGGAGGGACTGTGGCTCACCATAGTGGACAATGTTGAAGGTGCCTGCCACAGTTTTGCAGGATGAGTTGTCACCTCCACACACGCCACATTTGTCCCTCCTGGCTTTAGAGTTCAATACGTGGTCACAGCCTGCTTGCTGCTCAGTAAAGAGGTACAAGAGAGGTGGAAGTGGAAGATAAGTTTGAAAAGAAAGAAAGAGAATAATTGTGAGAATATTTTTAAACATCCAGCTAAAATGATTTGTAGGCTCCAAAAACAAAGATATCAGACTGATCTTCAAAAACACTGATGCTCCAGTTGCAAGGGAAAAGTTTATTGCTGCAACATTAACATGTCACGTGAATCGTCTTCCATTTGGCATCAACATATTCATTTCTTGATAAAAAACTGATTATTAAGCCAGAGTCAAACCCACAGACCCTTGAAATAATTGCAAAAGAACTTATTGAGTTACACCCATCTGAAATAAATTTCCCTTTAAAAGGATATATAAATAAATAAAAAATCACACACAATAGAAATGGATCATCAAGGATGAAGAGCTTAGCTTGAGTGCAACAGCATAGATCCTAATGCGCATGCCAAGACCAGAGGGGAAACAATCTGAACCACAATCTAACCAAAGCACTGTGTGTGGCTCAGAGTGAACAAAGAGCGGCCCACTGCTTGTTTCAAGAAGCATACTGATGATGATGCACGATATGTTAGTAATCAGCTTTCAAACTAAAAACCTTTCTGTCACAAGGGGTAAGGGACGTAGCCACAGTCTGGTTTGGCAAAGGATTGAACTGCCATTGAAAATATTTGCTCTAAGGATGCAGAGATGTTTATATCCACTCTTTGAGTCAACATGCAGGAGTGGTCCTCAACAGAAACTATATTTGTAATACCAAAAGTCGCTGTACATATGAATTTGAACCATGCAGTCGAATATTGTGATGTTAAAAAGGCTTGAGGAGCTCACCCTGCACAGGCCCTGGACACAGATGTCATTGGTATCAGGTCCACACGGCGTGCCATCAATGACCCGGTCCCTGAGCTGATAGTAGGCCGTGCTGCTTGCCACCCTGCAGAACAGCTTACACCTGTCCTTCATCAAGACTGAAAGAGGATGAAAAAAACAGAGAGAAATACTAAGTACCAACAGATATCAATGCATAGCTCATTTACGATCTACTGATCATTGGAAAATGGAGTCTTTGCTGGTGACCCACTTCCGCTGTACTTGGGCACCCAGCGGACGTTTGGAGGTAGACCGTTGATGTTGAAGTGCCTGCCGTCAAAGGCGGCACATTGCTCCTCCCTGAAGTCCTTCTTCTGCTTTGAGCAGGGCTCAGAGTTACAGGAACGGAACTTCATCCGGCGACCAACACAATACATTCCTCCATTCCTTGGCCTGGGAGTGAAATCAAAGAAGTTTAGTGGATGTCTTAAAGCACACTTTATAATGCTTTTTAAAAAGTTCATTAAGTTACAGAGGCCAAACTCAGCAGCAGCAGGAGTCCGTCTCTCCCACAAAATGCCTTTTTTGCATTCCTGGCTTTTTTCCGTTTAAGTGTCTATGTCACCAGGTTACATGTAAAGGCTCACTCATGCTTAATAATGGTTAAGTATACATAAAAGGATAAAGCCTTCTGTCCGTTCTCTTCTTTCATTTTGTCCGTACTGTTGCATGTACTCTGAAAGCTTACTATTACAGAAGAAACCACAGAAACAGCAGTACCAGTGGAATTTTTCAGGGGGCAGTGTAGTCAATAGTTCAAGTTAGACAACCATGCGCACAAGGACGAGTCTTCAACAATAGCAGAAACATTCGCTTTTGTACATTATAACAACCACCACTAATGCTTTGTTTGTTGTTGTCAGAAACGCAACTCTTTTGGTATGCAAAAGAAGAATAAATTAGCCTTAACACGCATGCCTACCAGCTAGCTTGTCTCCAATTGGTAGGAGACAGCCTGATAGATCTGCCTGTCTTGATGAACACGAGCTATGGAAAGAATTTCCTCAAGGTAGATTGATCTATGGAACACTGACTTTGGCAGCTAAAATGGAGACAAGGTCTACTAGGCATGCATAACTACAAAGAGAGGGACTGCTCACACAGGTCGGTTGCATTCGCGCGCAGCGATCTTGATGCCCCCGCCGCATGTCCGTGAACAGGTACCGAAAGGGCTCCAAACTCCCCATGCCCCGTCCACAGGTGTGGCGTCGTGCTCTTTGGCTATACACAGGCCATGCTTGCAGTGCTGTATTGAGAGAGTTGAGGAAAAAAGAGGGACGATAGAAGAATGAAGGGAGCAAGAATGGGAGCAGAGGGAGAGATGGAGGTAGGTGAAAGAAAAAAAGAAAATGAAAATGGAAAAAAAAAAGGCACAGAACAGACAGAGTGAACGCATGAAATCGTATCCATAAAACTGGCAACACTTCTATCTGATCTCCCGTTCTTTGAAGCTAATCTGGGAGAAATTATGAAGTGAGGCAAATGGAAAAAAGGGTAACTGAATAAGACGTTTCATGGCTGTGTCTGGCTGGACCGAGGACAGGAAAACGTCACACTCTGAGATCAATAAATAAATCTCAGCTCATAACAGGAGGATAATCTTACATTGTTAAACAAACAGACCCCAGATTAAGTGTTTTTCGTGTGGTGCACTCAGGCTTAACATTGGGACGAGAGTTTGGTGTAAACACGAAAAGGCTTCAACATGTGTGTGTCTCTTTATTGCTTTCAAGTGCTCCGAGTCTAACTGGCAGGAAACAAGGGGTTTGTGAGAAAATTCTAATTAAAAGCTAAACTAAGGCTGTCACCTCGAAAGCGACCATCGTGCACAACATAACGCCGTCTACGAACATGTCAGTTAAGTGCAATTTCTCAACTTTAAATGTGTAAGTGGCAAAAGTGTGGAAACAGTTCTTTGGTCATTTTGTCATTTCTTTGTATCAGGACGTCTGTGAACAATTTTATGGTCATGAGTCACTGCAAAAGCTGAGAGATCAAAAAAGGTAACTGAGTATGACACCATAGTGTAATGGATAAAATGTGGCATTCCCATGGAGTGTTAAAACATTTCACAACTTTGTTCCCTTTAGACATTCATCCCAAACTTTTTAGCAAATAAAACACAATTTCATCCTTTCTGTCTTGCATCTGGAAGACTTAAAATTAATCATACTTAAAAAAAAAGAAACTGATGTCTAATCATCTGTCTTTAGTTCCAAATGACTTTTACCTTTCCGGGGGAGCAATCTGTGCCATCTGCCCACGGCATGTGTTGCGTCCTACATCCCTGCTGGGCACCCTCTGGACTGGTGCACCACAACCTCCGACACTGAGTCTAATAAACACACACACACATACGCATGCACATAAATGTAATGTTTATAAGCACATTGTAGACAGCTCTGTTAATATTGGACTTAAATTGGCAGAGATCCAGTGTATCCCTGATTATCGAACACTAGAAGGTGAGATACCCCAGTCTGAATTTACTTGTATCAGCTTTTTGCCAAATGTCTCTAAGCTTGTCGATTGCTTGACCTTCAGTCTGGGTGGATTAATCTGCCAAGAAAACTATATTCCAGTGCCAGGTGTCAAATGTTATATGGAGATATTTCTGCACAATCCCTTTAGAATTCAAGATAAATGTGCAATAGCTTTGTGGTGGTGGTATTGTCTTACATATTAATCTACTCTTGTTTGTTACCATCTCAGAAAGATCTATTAGTATGTTGTTAATCACAGCAATTGACTTTAATGGCTTCACATTGAATTGAAGAAGTCTGCAGCACATGATCATAACACAACAGGCTTCCCTCCCAGACCCACATGTGCAGCATGACAGTTTAGCTTCAGGACACTGGCTTCACTTACCATATAAGGGCACACCTGCGTCCCCGGCCCAAATATCAATTCGCACTGTTTATTGACATTGTATATCCGTCCAGGCAGCTGCTGGGGGAGACTGTACGGCCTAGAAACGGGTTCGTCAAGCAAGCATTCGCCATATCCTGTGCTATTAAGAAATAAAAATAAAATGACTTAAAGAAAAAGGAGAAAAACAAGAGACACAAACAGAAAAAAGACTCAGTAGAGCTAGAGAGGAGATTTTCCTGTACATATCTAGAACCCGTACTGTACACTGTGTCCTGATAGGCTTCTGTTTATATTCAGTCTACTACACACATCAAGCACAACAATAAAACTTGTGACTGGTTTTACTGCTGGGGCTGATCGGTGCACATTTCAGGAGTAGTAGGTAAAAAGAAAAGTGATGTTGAATCGTTGCCAGATAGTTTTTCCTTCAGAAGCTGTTATCTGTTTTTTCTCAATGGATTGAGGAGTCTTTAGAAGAAAGGAGACAAGCGGCTGCGACAGCCCAGAGAAATTGTTACTGAGTTTATTTGTGTTTCTGACAATTGCTCCTAAAAGGGGACACACTGCATACAGTACACACTATGTGAGAATGTCTGTGTGTTTCTGCAAATACACTTGTGATATTTCTACAATAGTTTCTAGATATAGCATCTTTAAGAGGATATTTGGCCGGAGCGTATAAGGTCATGTTCACCTGATCCAGAATAAGTTATTAATTGATTTCTCCATTACAGCAGAAAAGCTTTATCTACATGATCTACTGCCCATGCAAGTTTGGAACAATACTGAGGAAAAGAGTGTGACATACTCGAGGAACTCTGTGATGTACTTCCTGCTACACTTGGACCACATCCAAGGGTTTGTGTTGTAGTTCAGCGTGGGAGCCATCACGTGTTGTTGAATCTTAACTCCGTCCTCCTTGCACTTGTTACTGTCGTCATGAGGCATGTTGAACCTGGAGGGGGAAACAAGGGAAAAAAAAGGCTCAGATCAATTTTACATTAAAGGTTCAGTATGTAAGATTAAGGTGAAAGGGATCTATTGGCATAAATAAATATAAAATAATCCTAGTGATATTTTCGTATGTATGCTTCATCTAAATTGTCCGAATTTTCTTTACCCTAGAATAAGGACTTTACATTTAAATACATTTATATTTACAGCGTGAGCAGGTCCTCTCTAGGGAGGCCGCCATATTTTTACAGTAGTACACACTGGACAAACTAAACACCATTGGAGATTTGATGACAACTTAAGCTACCACAGGTTCTCTTTCATGTTTGGAAGTGGATGGTGAGGTAAGGGGCATTCAGCTGCAACATGCAACTTCACCACTAGATGTCACTAAATTTGGGACACTGAACCTTTAACAGAGAAGCTGGGAGGGTTGAAAATATGTATTTTTTTACTTCTCTTCATAGTAATTCTTCTGGCTGTGGCTTACACAGTACAAATGCACAAGTCAGTAAAACCACACTTTTGCTGAGAGAAGTTTAACAGTGTTATTTCAGTGATTAAAATGTGCCTATTAAAGCCTTTCTGTTTGCCGGTACACACCGATATGTAAACTTTTATTTTACTGAATAAACAATCTAGAAAGTACATTTGTGTTTTCTTAATTCAAGTATTTATGTTTTTATATAATTAAAGTATAAATTGTAAGATATCAAACCTGGATTTTGCCCCCGAAAATTCATATTTATATAAATTATAAAACACTGCACATTAGATGAAGCAGAGGAAAATACTTAAAAATCCGAACACAGTGTGAATAAGGGGAGCATTCAGCCTCTGCAGGGTAAACGATTATGATCCCGGCTGGTGGTGCACAGGTACAGCACCACACTGCCCACAGCCCTCCCTTTGACCGCTCAGTTCCCCACCTGACAGGTACGACATAACACTGGGCTCTGGGAATAAGTAGTTGCCAAGCATTATGTCATCACTTGATGTGGATAAACATGGATTTCAAGAGGCCTACTTTTTGTTTAGTGGTTAAAAAGAGCATTTGTTAGACATGATGAGGACCGTTAAAGCCAGTAACAGTCGCCACTATCGCAGGCTCAGCTCTGGTTGGACTCACGGCTTTGTATAATGCAGTTTATTCTGAAGGTCAGTGGCAAGCAATCACAGGTTTTACTTATGTTCTGAATTATAGACTCTTTTGTCTATCTCTCTCAAAATGAACAAGCTTCTCTGATCTCCATCTGCTGGTGAGGCATTTGTGGATTCTTAGAAAGCTTTACGCATACCCAAAACTTTCACTTGGGAGATGTGATGACAGTACTTGAGGTAAATAGTGAGTGGAGACATGCTGTACTTACACATGGCCAAGTTCATGGGCGATGGTGAACGCTGTGCTCAGTCCGTTGTCCTCGCTGATGCTGCAGCTCCTGTATGGATCACACACTGTGCCCAACTCGGCAAGTCCTAAGAAAAACCAGGATCAATCTGAGTTTTACTAATTCACACCAGCATAATTTTTCATCAGGATCATATATTGTCATCAATACATATATCAGGTTTTGGTTATTTCTTAAAGAGAAATCCACTTACCTAAGGTGTCACATTTATCCCTTGCTCTGCAGATGTCCTGCCTGAGGGGAACACATGGATAATGATGTGATGGTCATGTTCAATGTCACTTTACAAAAGAACACATCACCAACGTTCAGGGTATTCTCCCCAATTAGGTACATTTTTAAACAACAGTTTCACTCATCAGCCATCTGATGACCTGAGACCTTGATACAACTATCAGAATTTATATGTCAAGGTGTTCATTGCTGCACAGGATAGATTAAATAAGACCTGAAAACCTGTTTCAAACATATGCTATGATAACACTGTTCAGGAAAAAAACATCTTGATATTGTTCCTGCACCTGGTGATGAGGATGGCGGTGTCGTGATGGGAATGGTGGTTGTCGTCCACACTGTTCTGAATCTGCTGCCAAATGCAGAAGTTCTTTAAAGTGGTCTGTGCATTAAATGAAATGACTGGACCCTCCTGAGGAACACACAAACAAAAGTATTAACAGTTGCCATTCAACTGATAAGTATGTAAGTATGGATATTAAAGCAAAGGTTGTATTCTTACCGGCTCATTGTTTATTATGACTAATTTTACAATCACAATGTTAATCAGGTTGCCAATGCTGGGGTCCTTGTAGATGGAAGACACCTGAAAGTAGGAAAACCACATAACCTCAAATCTAACCTTAATGAAATCACTTTAAAAATAAGACATAATTCATATTATTTAATATTATTGTAATGATGTTAACTTGGGAGAATGTATGTTTTGTCTGACTCTTTCATGGACATCTTTGCCTCATTATAAAAGCAAAAGCCGGGGAATTTGGTTGATTGGAGGATCAAGTTGATAATGGCCTAAGCCCCTGTGGAGAGGCCAGCCTTTGCCAAGAAGAGAATATAGGTCATCTCAGCCAGCCCCAGACGCCTGCAGAAGCCGGTATTTGAAGTGGCCGTGAGTATGCTGTCTATGTGACATACCTGAGCTTATTTTGTAACATTCATCAAGCTGTCAGACAGACTCTCCCTGGAGCTGCCCTCTCTTCCCCCTGGCCGTTTGAACATGGTGTTTACCCCTGCCCTAGGCTGCCCTAGAGTGCCCTTTCCCTCCATTGGCCCTCCTCCACAGGGCGCTGAACTAACTCCCAACACATACAGCAAAGCAGGACAGGTACGTACAGTTAGTATACCAATGTGTCATATCGACAGGTACTCTCTGTTCATGTGCAGGAACACACACACTTGGAAGCACAATTTAATCTCCCAGCCAACCACCTCCACCAGCCAAACAGTCTCTGTTAGCAGCAATTAAACCATCCAAGAGAGCAGGACTTACTATGGACATTAATGTGAGTATGTAGTGCTGCAGGTTGCTGCCATGATGCTCCACCATTTTGTTGTCAGCCACCAGCATGACTTCAACAAAGCGCGGGTAGGAGAGGAAGCGTTTTGATCTTCTGTGAGGTCCTGAGTCACCGCTGCTATCATTTGATGGTCTAGCGCTGGCACTGCCGCTGCTCTCTGATCTGAGTAAAGCATCGGCGACCACACTGGAACTCAACGACTCCACGTCGCCGAATATACCGGCGCTGACCACTGGGGATGCTTCAGACACAGTGTTCACCTCCGCCGCTGGCCTTCTCTTCAGCTTGTGCCTCTTTTGTCTGTGTTTGTGTCCTGGGGAGAGGAGCCAGAGGGAGTGAGTGCATGTGTAAATATACAAAGATGCAGGGCTAGAGGGGGAAATACATTCACTCAGAAAAAATTGACATGATATAAATCAATGTTTGTCATGAGGGTGTGTTTACAATAAAACTAAAGTTGTGGCTTATGCCTTCAAATGTGGAGATGCATGAGGTGAGATGGCTTTCTGGAAGTGGGTATTGTTAATTTATGTTCTGACCTCTCTCTCTCCTTTGTTTATTGTTGCTGAAAGTGGGTTGACAAATGAACAAGGCTTGGAGTCCCTTTTTTTTCTCTCTCCCCTCTTACAGAAGAGGGAAGAGAGAAGGGGGCAAAGAGTTCAGGCTAGGTAAACCTGGCACCCAGCCATAAAAAAATGGAGCACACATACCAAAAGAAGGCAGTGCAACAACTAGGCAGTAGAAATTCTCAAAACTGAAGGGAATTAAGTCAGATTCTAATCAAATCATGGCAACAGAACTTCTGAATGCCAGGCTTATTTTTTTTTTCCTTTTTCTTTATTTCAAAGCACATGCAGAACCCCCCCTCTGGACCACCAGCAATGCGTCCGTGTTTTCTTAGTTTTGATATTTAACAGTTTCATGCTGGCATCACTTTGCTATTGTACAATTTACACTGCACGTTTATGGCAGTGGGACTACCCGACTTTCTTATCACAGAGGAAGTACGAGAGTCAACAGGAAGTTCAGCCAGTAAACTGAGATGGGATGATACAAGGGTGAACTTCCAAATCATCTTTCCTGTGTGAGAGTTGGAAAGCTTCCTCACTGCCGAGCGGCAGTTGTAGGAGCTGGCCGGTGCAGGCTACCATATGATACTTGAGCCAAGATGGTTTCACACCAATCTCTAACTGTTTGTCATTCAAACATTTTTGCTCATGGGGAAAATGTCCAAATTACATAAGGCAATTTTATTACCATATAATAGTGGATAAAAGTTGCATGGTACATTATGGTATTTAAATCAACTACAATTATCATTGAGAAGAGGTATTAACTGTTACTAATCTTATGTTACAATAAATATTCCAGGTCTGCACAGAGCCTTTCTTCTTTTTATTCATTGTCCTGTCCACACACAGAGAGGTTTGGCTAGATTTGTCCAGATAGGCTACTAACTGATTCTACACTGCCCGGTACAATTACTTTAATAGCTCAATAAGCTCAGCTACTATTACATAATGTGTTTCTGTTGAAACTGATAGTGGAGATTTCGGGGTGATGCAACGATTACGCCTGCTTACCTCTGTGGGAACTAATTGAAAGGTTGCCGAACTCTTGCACATATAGACAAACAAAGAGCAAATTCCCCACTGAGGATCCACGTGTAGCCCATGAAAACACTGAGTCCCTTACACATACTAATGATGCAATGACGTATACACACTGTCATGCACATATAGCCCCTGCAAGGTCTATTTGAGAAGCAGCATTGTGCTGGTTAGGTTGAAAGAAGGTTGACTGGAACAGATATGTCAGCTTATTTGGTGAGGTGTGATTTAACACTTTCTGCACATCAAGTACTCATGCATGTTTTTTTTTGCAAGCTAATAAAGTAAAAACTTTAGAGTGAGTTTGTGTGGTGATTTGTATTGACACTCTCTGTGTCAATTGCATGCATATGTATCCATCATGTAGCACGTCATACCTGAAATGTCACAAGCTGAGTTCTCCCCAGATGTCTGTTTTTTGGGTGCACTCTTCTTGTAAACAATATGAGGTTTTATGTGTTCCTCTCCATAGTGTTCTCCTTGATAGCTGTGTAGGGGCTCCACAAAATACTCCCCTTCTGGAGACCTGAAAGTGCCAAGCTGGATAGCAGGAAGAAAAAAACGCACTGCACTTAGTATTCATCCATCCATCTATTTTCTCTAAATGCTTATTCTTTTTTAGGACTCAACATAAGCAAACATAGAGAGAACTTGCAAAGCCTATACAGACAGGTCTAGGGGGAATACACAGCTCAAATATCTTTTAGAAAAAATCAGTGAGCCGCCACGCCACACCAATGAGCGTGTATTTTTGACTTTAAAATATTTACAGAAAGCAAACAGTGGAATGTGGCTCATTTACAACTCCAATTGTTGTAAATGAGCCACATTTACAACAATTAGAGAAAAGAAAATAGAAATGCTTGGACCTGAGGGCTTTTGTGAAAAGGTGAAATTAAATTAATTTGCATGCATGTAAGAATGGTCCCAAATCAGGAGGAAAAGGAAAATAGTGAGAACTGTGATGCTTATCATGTAAAACAATGAGACTGCATGTTCTTGGCAAGCCGAAAGTCTTACATGTGTTCTACATGGCCTGTTTAGTGTGAATGGCTGATTTGGAGGTCTATGATGCTCTAGATAAGGTTAATGCCAAGCCAAGCACATGTGGCTTGTTTCTCATCAGCTGTGGAAAATCGTTACGGCAGCTCTGGGCGGGCTGATCAAGTTTGGCCCAATTATCTCTCCCACAAGTCATATTTACAATCCTTGATACTACAGCATGGTCTTATCATTTGAGACATATCATGTTTGGCTACATGCACAAAGACTTGCAGCATCAGGGTGGTCTGTTATTCAGCATGGGGGCACAAGAGGAAGCTGCCTGCTAACATCCACTTGAGCAAGACTCAAGACCAGCACGCTGAATTAACTGGGGAGCAAAGGAAAGCGTCCCTGCAACAAGAAAGTGAATGTTACATTGTCTTAGGTTGTACAGAAATACAATGTAACGGATGCCAGCAGCATTACTGCCTGTTTGATGAAAATGTGCCTGTAAATATCACCTCAACTCCCCTGCAGCAAGGGCTTCAAAGCATTTTAATCAGATTTCACATTAGGTTAGACATTGACCCTTTTTCTCGTAACCGTCACTTCAGAGCGGTTTGCATCAGAGTGCAAACTCAGAGTGCACTTCTCTGCTCCAAAACTGAAGCTTCTTCACCCCAGGGAGGAGAGGGAGCCAACTCGTGATGACGTCAGTGCCACCCGTGCTTGCGCTGTGCTCACTACGTAAAGACGTAACTGACTGTGAGAGAGAGGCATGGGAGCAAGATGTAGACAGTACATTAAACTTGACTGTAGGCAATGGATATGGGATCCTCGCAAATATGCACAGCTATTACGAGAGTTGTACTCTTTTGTAAGCTCTGGATCATAACACAAATTTAAGTTATTAATGTCTGGTATTTTTCTTCTTTATTTTAAAATATGCTTGCCTTAATTATGTCTAAACTATGAATATATCCTGTTAATCATATGAAAGATGCAAATCTGTAGATAAGCCTGTTTAATGGTGAAGTAATGTGTGTGTTTTGCACGATCAGTCAAAAAAACAGGTGGTGCACAAGTTTGTGAAGGTTGAAGTAGAAAACAAGCCAATGGAGAGGCAGCTTTTCAAGCCTGGTTTGAGCAGCAATGGCCTCCTAACAACCCACGGTGGAAAAGTAAAACACCCGCTCGTAAAGTCATCACATGCACGGCTTCTCAAACCGTGCGTAAAAACTCACCAGTCCGGAGCACAAGCTGATGACCGCGGCGTGCTCTGCTTGTGCATTGACATGTCCTTTATAGAAGCAGTGCCTTAACTCCGTGTCCTCCTCCTCCTCCACCTCCGCATCTGTTGCTAAATCCGTTACGTTGTCCCCTCGGGGTACTCCAAGTATTGTCACAGTGTAGAAAGGTGCAATAAATCCCGAGTCCAGCGTGAGGTTGAGGTGATAGCTCTGTCCGAAAGCAGATATCCTGTAGTGGATATTTGGCGAGGCCCAGTGATCCGTGTTGTTGCCGGTGGTCTCGTCCAGACTTCGCCTTTTCCTCTTGAAGTGCACACTGGTTGGAAACTTGTCACCGGCTTCATTCACTCGCAGCGGTGTTACAATCTCATAGGAGCCCACCTCCTCTTTCACTGGGGAATAAACACAGAATAATGGTGTTAATCATGCAGGGAAGTAGCATTCACAAAGCATTAGTTCAGATGTGTCGGTCAAAACATTAGGATTAAAGATGACAATAGTCATCTTTGTATTTTCCTCTATAAAGCAGTGTTCACAGCGTTGCAAGGGAATGATAGTCATTGAAACTTTAGGTATCTAGAAAGCTGCGAGTCATGTGCTTGGCTGAGTTCAAAACTCATTCATTCTGCATCTGTTCGAAAATGAACTTCGTGAGGAGGGGGGGTGGGGGGTGCGGAGGCTGTCAGAGCGACATACATTACCTGTACTTGAATTCAAAAGTAATCTCCCGGTAGATGCGACTACATTCAAAAAATCTGGGAACAGTAGGAACCCCCAGCCCCAGAAGAGCACATGCATGATTGTCCACGTTCAGAGAGGAGTGCGGCAGCCTGCAGTCCTGTAGTAATACTGTCTTCCTCAGGTCACTCCGGGCTTTCCGCCTCCGGTCCGCCTGCCTCATCCAACGCTATTATCCCCGACTCTTGAGTAGATGGTCTCTGGGCGGTGGTGAAGTGCACTGCTGGGACGTGAGCGCTCCGCGGAGTCCCTGCATGCTGCTGCTCAAACAGTCAACTGGGATAGAGCTCCGCCGTGCACCAGCTCTCTCCACAACTAGGGGCGGGATCTCCCAGGCAAGGTACACTGGTGCTACAGTGAGGCCACTCCCGTTATATACTGTAGTGACACGGGTGGTCGCTCACTTATGTCCACAGTGGATGAGGTGATATGATATGTGACGGACTTCACCTCACTCTGTGCCTCCAAATGACCATACAGTGTTCCAGAGAACCGACTTAATGAGGTGCAGACATACATTGGACATTCTTGCCTATACCTTCCACAGCCTGAGGTTCAGCTTTAGAGGGGTGGGCACCTCAGTGCGACCATGACAGTGAGGTGGGGCCCATATAGGATATCCCTGCCCTGGGGCCACATGCAAGATAATCTGGGCAAGGCTGTGTACTTAGAAGTTCACGGGATCACAGGGTGACAAAATGCAAACTGGCATGCAGCACAGCCGTATACAGTAGTGATCTGAGGTCTTAAGTAGGTGCTGTAAAATATATTGTGTGGGGGATCATGGTAATGGTTTTATGAGCTATAGTCTCCTCAGCAGGACAATGCTACAGGCTGTATGGAGCCCTTTGTAGGTGCCTCAGTTATGTTGAGGATCAAAGAGAGGGCTGTCCAGACTGCCTCGTGCTCCATACATGCGAACACCCCAAACGCACACACACACAGACAATACACATCATTCCCTGTTAGCTTTTTGATATATATTTCAAATAGGCACATCCAGTAAAATTATAAATCTTCTGATATTAGCTGACCACACCACATACGAAACAAACAGGGATAAGTGCAACAAAAGAACCTGCCAACTTAGAACTGTTTTATTTTTCATAGTCTCTCCACTAGAGAACTGACAAGTTCATTTTTTAACAAAAACTGTCCCGCTAAGTACATAGAAATAGTTCTGTAACAAATTAATTAATAAATATAAATATGAGATCCTTCCCACCTATCCTTCCCACCCGGGTAAAAAACTCTTCGAGTTGCTTTCCTCAGGCAGGAGGCTGCGGTCCATCAAGACCAAAACCTCCCGCCACAAGACCAGCTTCTTCCTGGCTGCAGTTAGCCTTATCAACAAGGCCCGGGACCCCCACCTGACTGGGACTCTTATCCCGCCCCCACGCCCCAAGTCTATGTTACATTAACACACATAACAGTACATTGCACATTGCATATTGCACATCCACGTTTCTCTCCTGATTTGCATTTTATTTTTTATTTAACTTTTTATGTCTTGTATATATTTTTGTCTTGTTTAATATATAGTTATTATTATTATTTTTTTTTTCTTACGTGAAGTACTTATTGTGTTTTTATGTTTTATGTTCATAGTATGCACCTATATACCATAGAAATTCCAGGTAGGTGTAAACCTACTTGGCAATAAATACTTTCTGATTCTGATTCTGATCGTGTTATGTGTAACGTGATAAATAATATAACAATAGTATTAACACTTCAGTATCGATTTTGTCTTATCAATACTGCAATAACACTGCAAATTTGCCCAAAATGGGACTCTTAAAGGATTTTCTCTTCTTATTAGCTTAAAAATATATATTATCAAAATCCTCCGTAGCAGTGGTTCTCAAATAAAGGTCCATGACACACTGCCAGTGGGTCTGTGAAACTTTCTGGATTCATCCTTAAAATGATCATATCTGTGTTTTCTGTGTTGACATGGTCAAAATATTTCCCCATAACTAAGAAGAAGTGTAAAACAATAGGCCAATGTGCCAATTTGTCTGTCTGTCAGTTCCTCTCAGTTTTTAAACTCAACACAAAGATTGGTATCTGACCATCCGTATTTTGATTTTTTGGGACTAGCCATCTTCTAACATGATATTTCATACTTCTTGTCCACTTAATAGAAGTCTCCTGCTGGAGCATTAAACACATAATGCATATCTATATCCACCATGGCAGAACAAACATCAAAAACATCAAACTCATGTGGGTTAAATTTAGTTAACTGGATCAGTTTGAACATGCTTACTAACAAAGTAGACAGACAACAGAGAAAAGAAGGGGATTTAGCTCAGCAACGCATTTGTCAAATAATTTATAGTTAGCTTAGCTCTGCTAAATAAATATTGTGTCTACTTTAAACACATCTTAGTTACTTATTTGTTACAGGAATAAGAAAATACTGACTCACCAGAGAGTAAATAGTCTTCCAAGATATTTATAGGAAGAAGAAAAAAATGATGTAAAGCAGCTGTAAAGTTAAAACCCACATGATTTACTCTGAAAGTGAGGAGTTGAGGTTTTCATGATGGTGTAAACACAACTGTTGTTTAATCAAAGATGGCGGCAGATTGTTTTTTCCTCACTTACTGACTTAAGTGCTCCCTTAGCAGTATTGCGCCCAGTGCTGCCACTAGTGGCTGGAAGCTATACTGCAACACATGATGCCCCTACATACAATATAGCAACTAACCACACCAGTGGTTAGACCTATTCAAACATGGGCTCTTACTCATTGACATTAATAACTACACCACATATCAAACAGCAATATATATATATATATACTATGTCTCTTACTATCAAAGTAATGGTGGCATTATCAATATAGTTTTATATATATACACATATATATATATATATATATATTATTTATGAATGTCAAATAATAATACTATAATTTTCAATCCATAAAATGTACCTGTGCTTGAAAGTTTAAACTTTTGACAAAGCTTTTTAACATTCCAGCACATATTGAATATTTAAGACTCTCTTTGAGTTTTACTGTTTCTGTCTTAACAGTCCTGTACTTCTGTTCTTTGAAACACCAGTAAACAAAGTCTTGAATATACAATCTGCTCAAGCAAAACTGAGGACAGTGGTGAATTGATAATTAACTTTTCATTGATATTGTACTATACCTGGATCAATCCGATTGTGCAAGGCAGCAGGTAGCTAAGAGGTTATTAATGACAAATACATAGCAAAGAATTCCAATCTGTTTCCTCACCATCTAAACAGTGCATATTGGCATGACATGCAATAAGTGGTAAAGTATGAACAAATTGACACAATGCAACCAAACTAATGCCGCCATGTCAGCATTGTGAGTGTTATCGTAAAGATAAGATTAGACCTGTTCTCAGTGTGAGAAATTATGAAAACATGGCAGCAGTCTTGTTGTAAATAATAGTCTTGGCCAAAGCGTTTTTTATAACCAACATTTTGTTCCATAATAAATGATATATGTTTATGTATACATATTTATTTTAAACAAATGAAGGGTTGCTATAAGGATGTTTTCTAAGACAATTAAGAAAACTACTTGTCTTAACATGTGTGTCAGTGATCCCTGAAGGAACTACAGGAATTAAAGGACATTTTTGCAGCAAATATAACGGAGCAAAAACAGCCCAGAAACTTTTGTTGACTCTGTAATTATGCTCATTACATGTGTAGGCCTGAGGTGGTGAGTCATAATCATTTTTCAGTGGGAACATGATTTCAATAAATTTCACACCAACTCTATATAATCACAACTTTTTGCTGGTCACATAACCTCATCATTTTCTAAACACTCATGGGCCACCCTGCACTTTGCAGTGGTTAGTACTTATTTTCCACTATGATGGAACTAATTAGTTATGGTCTAGGGTTCACTGAAATGAGAGCATTTGAGATCTCTGGTTGCAATGACGTACTCATGGATCCCCACATACTCACTATGTACAACTCCCATATCTGCTATAACCTTTGCACAGGAGCTGGTTTTCCTCCTCTGCTATTTTTTGTTTGGTTTTGTGGAAACTCTTCCTCCGGGTAGAAACTAAAACATCAACAAAAATCCCCTTTAAACACAACCCTTCATTCATAAACGGTCCCCTTTCCCAGAACTCCCCATAAAACCTTTTTTTACAGCAAAGGGGTCACGTGAGTAAAAAACAGTAGGGAGAAATTGCCCCTCAGCTGTGTTTTGATGTGCAGCAACTACAACTTAAGTGAACCGTTTACCCTTTAATGTGTTGTCATAGTTGCTGTATAGTTGTTACAGGCACCCCTCATTTCCAACTAAGAATAACTAGTTCAGGTTTCTCAATGAATGGCCATTTGACTCCATGCAGTCGGTGCTGACATGTGGCAATGAAAGGCGACTTCTCCACCTTTAAACTGCAGTGTGTGGCTGCGATCGTCAGTGAACTGACCTTTTTTCACTCTTTCTCAATGGAGCAGTCACTCCAGCTGTGTGTGTTCTCATTGGATGGTCATTGAGGTCATCGGAGTCACCGTTCCTGAGTTGTGCGCAGGCAGCATCGTTCAGAGCGGCTATCAGTTGAGTAAACTTCACTTCCCCTCCAGATCAGATCAGAAGCCGATATGAGAGCGGAAAGCTTGAATGAAGCAGCCAAAGCCCAGCATGGGATTTCAAAGAGATACACTTTAATTGTGGAGCCTTCAAAAAAACGTGCAATGACAGGAAAATTACATTAACTTCAGTATGGAAAAAATTATAGATAAATCACACAAATAGATGCATTTTAATCACGAAACACAGACAAAACTGAGGACATGGGTAAAAGAAAAAGACACAAATGACACACCATGTTGCCTACAATTTAATCTCTGTCAACATATAAAGGAATCTATTAACATTCTACATGTGAACAATCTGGAGCAAGGGACAAGATTGTCCCAAAATATTGGCTGTTGCCCTCACAGGTTTACTTGTCATCATTTAATAGCTGACGGGGTGCAGGCGTATCTACACTGTGACTTGTGCCACATGTTTTGCCTTTAATAATATCGTTTTCACAGTTTTTGTGAAAAAATAACCCAAATCTATTTTTAACAAGAGACGTCTTGGCTTTATAAATCTCATACATTCCCAGTGATGTATATCTAATCATTACCCAAGTGCAGTTTTTCGCCACACAGCAGCTTAAATTGAATTGCTTTGTTGTCAGCCTTTTACTATATCGCAGTGATTAAGATCATTTTGTAACATAATTCTCAGTAACTGCTATGAGGAGATTTCCTTATCTGTTGCAACACTAAAGTGTGTTTCTTTGCATAATGCTTCCCATTGTGAGTGAGTCCTGCAGTAAATGTTTCCCTGGGAGACAGAATATGATTCCTGTGGCTGCAAACGTATTACGTCTTTCAGCATGGGACCACTTGATCTTGATCTTGCAGCAGTAATTAGGTAAACAGAGACAGAGACCTCTCTTAGACCTGCAGGCACACACGTAATACAACACACCAGCACAGATGGGCACACATGTTCAAACATCAAGCCCTGTCACATGCCCTCACTCTTTTAATTGGCGAAGTTGACAGCAGGCGATGAGAGGAGGAGGAGGGGTTAAGCTTTTAGGATGAACCTGCTATGTTGGGTGAGAGCTGAGCAAAAACAACGCTCAACATCTGAAGTGCAATTAGGGCTTTGGGGGAGCTTTCACAGACCACAAGATAGGGTGTCTGGACTCTGCCGAAGTAGTACAGCAGCTGTCAGCGGGTCGCTCCAAATCAGAACGCTTACCAGATTCTCTGGCTCTCGGTGGAATGGCAACAATAGACCTCAAGCCAGAAACCAAATTAATCAGAGCTCTTCATGAAGAGAGGTGGTGGAAGAAGCCAACAGAGGTGAAGTGCAGTGGAGCCTGGATGGCGATGTGACATAATGTATCCCACACACCGAGGAGACGCAAACTCTTTGTTCCTCTAAATTCCAAAAAGCTCTCGTTGATTCCACGAACTCCTTTGTTTGCAGAGGAGTGGGCTAAGTGAGTCATTCTCCCTTCTCTCAGCCTTTCTCGAAAAACCATAACATGATTACGTTGAGTGCACTTGGTAAAGGGCTTGTGGGAATGGAAGGTTGGAGGGCATCGTTACAGGCAAAGCTATCTGTGGTATTAATGCGTGTGATCCACCTCTCTCAGACTGACTCACCAAGATAATGATCTTGTTCGTCGGAGTCCTGATGTCATCAGTTTGAGGTCTGACCCCGGCCCCAGCACGGTCCCCTACCGGCTTACTTGGCATCCTCAACTTATCAAAGGTCGGCACTATGAGCTAATAACTCTCTGCTGCAAGGTAAAGTTGAAAGAAAAACTTTAAAAAGTTTTGTGTCACTCTTTACCATCTGACTTTCTGTACGGACACAGCCCAGCTGGAGCGAGAAGCTGGAACAAAAGAGGGGAACAAGGGGGTGTGTTGGAAGAGTAAGATAATCAGGCTCCCTCTGAAAACATAAATTGACTACAATTCCTCCTTAAATTTGACGGGATATTCATGTTCTTCCTCTCCGCGTGTTGCAGGAACAAACACATGTTTTTAATAAAAACACTTTTTGTTATTGAGGTTTTTAACAAGGTAACAAATTATACAGAAACACATTTCTCCCTTTATTTTAGTCTACTTTAATATAACACAAAGACAGGTTAAGCAGGAGTTACAACTTCAAGAACACACAAAAGAAATGAAAAAATAAATACAGAAGACACACACTAACAAACAAAAACATAGAAATAAATAAAAAAAATGCACAGACATACAAATGCACATCCACATAAACATAGTTTACATTTAGTACAATATGCTGCAGTCAGTCCAGAAGCATCCCCCATGTCCAAAACTGGTTACCATAGCTTGATAAATCCTATAGTATCCTTAGTACTTCCTTGTACCAATTGTCCATTGTAGGGTTAGTGTCCTTAGAAATAAAACATTTAAGAAGAGACTTCCTTGCTATTTAAAAGAGTATTCCAATCAGTTTAGCATTGTGGTTGTTCCTTGCACCATCCACTTTATTACACAGAATGCACTGAAGGGGGGACAATTTGGAATCATATCCCAAACACAGAAGTTTAATAAGGCTATGGGTAGTATAGGCTAACGCACATATGAGAACCCAGATGTTAATCCGAAACACATGTTCTTTTTCACAATATGTTCATGCCTGAACATGTGAAAATCTCCATGCGTGTGAAACGGCATTGCTTCTCTTAACATACACTTATGTCATTACATGTGGTATTATTAAACAAAGTTGGTAAATGCAAATATTGGTATTTATTTCAAAGGTTGTAACCACCAATTCATTTTAATAAAGTGCATAGAAAAAAGTAATCTCTACATTTGAATGGAGAAATATATTCAAAATATTATATCTGTTCAATTATAATATCGTTTGGGGTGGAGACGACAGGCAATCCTCTCAACAGCTTCCATCTCTTTCTCTCTTTCTATGGTTTAATGTTGTCTCAACTTCTTGCAATTGGTCCCAAAGCCCAAACTATCCCCAAAAAGTTTTCACACTGCCAACGATTTGAACCATGGCTCAGTTTGATCCACACCCAGACTATATTTTGGTCCATGGTTCTGGACCCTGGTCCGAGGCACCTTTCACACCTTGCATTATGGTTCAGACTAAACTAAAGAGTCGGAAGGTCCGGACAATCAATGTAGGTGTGGAAGTACCCGTCATTCCAGAGCCGGGGTCGCTAGACTCGCTACAACCTCAACACGTAACTGTACTGTAAGACCTGCTTCTCTCTCTGATGCACCCAGCCCTCTGTACTATTGGGTACAGTTTAGTGTTCTGGGTCAAGGGATCTATTTAGTGGCTGTCAGGGTTTGGAGAATATGCTGGCCCAGATCCTGCTGGCAGAGAATCTGTGTAAATGGGTTATCTGGGGCCAAGAGGAGCCAGCGAGATCACTATAGCTGACAGGCACAGAGCATTGTGTACCAGGACCTCAGATTGACGTGATGGGGGGGATCTACAGGAACACAGAGTTTGTTGGATGAAATCAACAAAATGTGTTTCCTTTTCTAATGTATTTCAGTAAGACATGGAGTATCATCAATGGAGCTTTAATATGATTGAGATGCATGCTTATTCTAGGGTTTTAGTCTAATATTGAGGTGACCCATGCTGTGCAGCGTCACCCGGAACATTTCCATTGTTATGAAAGCTGCCAAATAGAGGGCTGTGTTTCAGTGGTTAAGGGTTCACTGTCTGTCTCAACCTAATCTTTTAGAAGCTACTTAGGATTATGACAAAACAAAGAAATTGTTTTTCTGCAAATCTGATTTTATGAATAAATAATCGTATTATGGGTTTACACAGCAAGGGGAATGGCACAGAGCTGTGACTGACAGTGTACAGTACAAGCTGTGGAAGGCTGTGGCTATACACAGGAATCAGTGTCAGGGCGATTTTTCTTTCCGCTTTCACAGAGTACTTGCTTATTGAAGGAACTGCTTGGGTTTCCCCTTTGAGATGCTTTCAAACATGTACTAACGTTCAGGCATTTTGTGTGTGAGAAGGCAAATACTTGTTTCCAACATGTTACAAATAGCTAAAGTGCAAATATCTCAGGATGAAAACACATACAATACATGTAGAAGACACAAGTGACGTGTTGAATGAAACTTGGAAAGACTAGATTCAAAAGCGTTTGGCGATGAGGACAGATGGGGTTGTTGATGTGCTGTAAACAAAAACATGTATAAGACAAGCTCTGGAAAACCAAATTAAACAGACTGTTTCAAGAGTTCATGTCTGAAACACTTGATATTAGTGATAAATTATGTAGGGATTACGCACTTTGCAAATAACTGAATCATCTTTACATATTGTTAAAATGTTACACAGATAAATGAAAACACCATGTGTGGATTTTATTCATGTGATTAAAGCATCTTTATAAGTAGACAACAGATTGGTGCAGTTTATGTGTTGCCTCAAGCCCAGAGAACGAGGAACAGATGAGTTTTTCTGAAAATATGGAAGAGCCACAGCAGCCTTGTCCTGGAGCTCTTAACAATATATTATGTATGTTATACTTTAATCATGCAAACCAACAAGAGAATGCAGAGAGCATTTGGTGTATATAACACACTAGCGATGCAGCCTTTCAAATGCAGACAGTTGTTTACACATGATAGATAAAAAAGTCAGCAATCTGATGATAGCTTTGTCTGGCCTCATCTTATTGACTCCATAAGCATAGCTTTGTATGAGTCACCTCCATAAACAGGACTACAGGGTCTTTGAGGGCCCCAGGCAAAATAAATCGCAAGATAACAAACCACGTAAAGCTCAAGTGCTAACTCATCACCACCATCCCAGGCACATCACACAAACACACACACACATTTAGGACTTCTCATCTTCAACAAAAGAACCCTCGCTTCCTCCTCGTCCTTCCATTCGCATGAACACATCACACAGAACCCCGCACCACTGTCACGGCAGTATTTATCTATTTAGAGCATCGGACCAATGGATCCTCACTTCCACTCTGGGATAATATTTGGAAAGTTTCTTCTTGTAGGTGATATCCTGTGCACTGATGGCTCAGTCACGTTCACTGCAGTGATTTTTAGGATAAACGCACAGTGTTAGAAGATATTATTAAAAACTATTAATGACTCGTCTCCATAACTTGGCTGTTAAATCGAATCTGAACGTAATTTGCTTTAAGTTGTTTTATATATTTTTAAATTAAAAGGCTTGTGTGGAGCAGATATGTCGCGCAAGCAAAACTGAGCTGTTGGTTTTAATGTAAATGATGAATTGGATCAATAATCTGGCTTCAGTTCAAAACCTCACGTCTGCATCGCCACTTTCCCATCTCCAAAACGTCCGTACGCATGGGTCAGAGTTTGCGTAGAAATACACTGGTTTTCCCGTTTAGGTTTGTTTTCATAAATCCAAATGTTTGCGTTAGATGTGGCGTACGCACGTTTCAGGCCCCGTTTTGTGCGTACGCAACGGTTATAAATCCAACCCCAGGTCTGCAGAGTTCACACTCAGACAATGACCCCAGTCTGCCAGCAACATTACAATAACGATGAACTTTACTAAAGCAGAAATGTGACACTTATTTAACCGGCTGTTCTATGACACCCCTCTCAATAAGTATTTCAGTGTATTAAGTGAGTTTGAAGCAAAACAACATATCTTTGTGCAGCCAGTATGTCCACTCTTGATTAGATGAGAAGGTGAAAAGAGATACCATCTTAAATGAAATTCTTTCAGCCATGACAACTGCAATTCAAAGATTAAAAAAAAATAAAGAGCTGCGACTATAACTGCAAAGTATCACACTACTTTTTATCTCCTTCCCCTTAAGTAAACCTCTCACATTACTGTACGGCCTTACTTGTAATATATAACTGATGCATAACAGTTAAAAACTGTTGAATATAAAATTATCTCTACAGACCTTTGCTTCATGAAAAAGTCTATATTTTGTCAGTCTTGATGTGGAGTGTTTCTGCCGTTGCACTTGTCATCTTATCTTTTCAACACGATGACTGTGAAAGTTTGGATTTTGACTTGATTTTGGAAGAAGAAACTGAGGAAAGTCTCTTTAAAACTTTATTAGCTGGTTGTAGATATTTAAGAAATCAGAAGCATTGGTTACATAAGTTATTGTTTTATTCTGTGTTGGAACATATGTTTTAAGGAATACCAAGAAGCCATATGGCTTTTGAGCAATGGCAGTAATAGATATGATGTTACATCACAATCTGTATTACAGATAACATAGCGGTAAAATAGAGATGTCATGTCTTAACATAAGGGGGCAACAAAGAGAGATTTCTCAGTCTTGTGGGATTGTTATTGTAATTTTTTAAGTTGGATTCATGCTTCTTTTGGAAAGTCCCACAGTGAACTCACTCACATTTTTCTGGGCGTGAAAATCAAAAAGACAAATGATGATCCATAAGCCCTTCTAGATTCTGCAGCATTAAATTAGATGTATTTGAATTATTCACCTGTTGATCCACGGTTTTTAATCCAGATTTAATTTTTTTACAGATATAGATTTGTGCTGACAATACTGTTGTGACAAACGTGTAACACACTCTTGATGGCAGGAGTGTTTGGCCATTCAATCCATAGTTTGTGTTTTCTGTGTGCATTTCTGTTTAGGATCATATGGCTTCAGAGGCACAGGAAATAGCCCATGTCAGATGGCTAGGATTCCTTTAGATCACATCCCCAGGAGATAGTCATACCTCAGTCAGATATAGGGGCACCGGTCTATGAAGGAAATTGGGTAAGGGAGACAGGATTACTCATGTTTAAAAGACACATGGGATGTTTTTTCAAGGTTCCTTTCCTCTAGTGTGTTATGTAAGTATTTGTGTATGTAAAGGTTCTGCAAAGTGAAAAAAGCTGAAATCCACGATAAAAAGGGGGGTCCTCGGGTCCAGAGACTCCTAAAACACCTCATTAGTAGTCTAGTAGATATTTCTGGGTCATCATGATGCCCCACATTTGCACAATGTACACCTAGCAACTAGTCTGTCCCGGCCCCTGACAAACCAAGTGAGAGCTGAAGATCAAAGCTGTGTCTGAAATCACTGTGTTGAATGTTTAGTGATATTCTTTTTACCCTATAGTGCCTTTATTGTTACCCAAAATCTATCGTAAAAAATATTGTGCAATGGTCCCTAACCAATCAATGTATACCATCATGCATTGCACTCGCGGCAAAGAGATGAGCTCTGCTCTTTCTGTCATGTTTTTCACATTTACTCCCACTTGGCTCAACCCTGGAGTTTTGAGGTTCAGTTTCAATCCAGTTTAAGTAACGGCTTCCCACAGCTCAGGTCATATCATCACACGTCAGTGTGGGGTTGGTTCTTGCATTATTAGAGTCTCCCATGGGACTTCAGCTCTCTGTCACACCTTTGGTCAAATGTTTACATGATAATTTAACCTGAGTCGCAGCGTTGTTATAAAATACCTCCTTGTTTTTGCAGAGATGATGTGAGTATAATCTGATCCAGACATTTTGAAGAACAGAATGATTTACCATTTGACTCATATATGGTCTTTCCACACATGATTAACCTATAATAAACTGACCTCTGCGTACTGTGGCTCACATTTCAACATGGTAGGCTTTAAAAGGAGATGAAACATATATTATTAGAGCTGTTGTGTGAAAATGTCGAGCATAACTGCACCTGATGTTTTAGATGCTTAGTTGAGTCAGAGTAGTTTCATGAGTGAGCAGAAAGGGTGGAAAACCTCATCACACCCCTCTCTTGCGGCACCTCATTGTTAATCACATCCTTTCAGGTCGGGGCTGGAGAATAACTGCACAATAATGCTTTAATATTACAGGAATGACGAACCGACACAAAAACAATGCTGAAAGTAAAGAGCTGTGTGTGATACTACTGGATTAGAGGAGGAAGAAGCTGCATTGTTGCCTGTGTAGGAGGTGCAGGACTCTGTTTTTCACATTAAAAGAGTCTCAACGTTCATAAGCAGCGTACAGACCTCCTGTGAAAATATTATCTCCATATTACATTTTTGTTTTGACCCCTCCAAAGAGGCATACCACGATCACTTAATCACCCAGCAGTGGTCAAATAAGGGCTGGCTTTTAATCAGTGTGGAATGGCAAGTCAGGCTGCACAGCTGGGTTTTAACAAGCGAAGAGACGTGAACAACTGGACTGAGTTGCTGGCAAAACATGAGCAGTGACTCTGAGCCTTCACAGTGTAACACACATTTCATGAGCAGCCTCGCTGACACAAACCAATCCACCGAGGCATTTTGGAGCAAAACGCCACAAGCAGAGAGAGGTGGGATGCTGACAGAGGTGGGTTCTTGAGTAAGATTAAAAAAATTTGGTGAATAAAAGAGGAAGATACTCTGCTTGACTCTTGTAACTCTGTGCTGTCCTGTTGGCTGCCGATGCCTTTAAACTCTGATTGCTATAGGGCCAGAGTGGCGGATTGGGAGGCACAGGAAGATTCATGGTGGGGGTCGGGTTGGTTGGAGGGCTGCGAGGTCCAGTGACAGGGAGGAGAAAACACAATGACTTAAAAAAATAGATGAACACACAACACCATCACTCTGCTTGGATGCAAACGCTGCGTGACCTCTGACCTTAAAGGGATGATAAGATCATCCCATGGACCGTTTTGCTGCTGGCAGGAAGGAAGACGCAGAAGCAACTGCCAGCTTTTGAGAGAGGGGACTTGTGCCAAAAATGTTGATGGTTAAATTAAGTTTTGTTCTGCTCTGGCTTTCATTGATGTAACACTCACACATTAAAGAGATATATTATGGGGATTAATTATATAACCCTATTATGTATCTAGGTTAGCTCATGACATACCGACACTGGTGACCCCTTATGGTAGAGCAAGATATCAGTATCCCAATGAAAAGTCTATGTGGCTCCACATGTCTAGTCGACCACGCGATGCAGATGGCAGAAAACCTTTTTTGGCTTACGTCCTCAGCAAGCAACTTGCAAAGTGTTTAGACGTCCTCTCTGAGTCTGGTATCGATTTTTTATAACACTTTTATGATCAACGCAGTCCAGAAAAGGCGGTCATTCAGGGTAATTTATCTTTTTATCAGGAACAGCTTTAATACATCTATCATCAGCGGCAGTAAAACCTTGTTCAGTTATTGGAATAATGTTTGCCAGCAAAAGCTAATAATTCAAAATGAATATTTTATTTGCTTGTTCCATTCTTTATAGAAGGTGACTCAGTGATGCACACGGAGCTCGTTCCCGTCTCCTTCACTTGTCGATCTGTGCTCTGCTCTCTCGCAGTCTGTTGGACATCCTGCTGACACTATTTTAGCCCCTTTCGCAAGGGTGTGCTGACCGCAGCCTGCCTTTGTAGTTTGTGTACTAAATGCACAGCAGAGAGGGATCCCTTCTGGGCCTGTGGTTTCCTGAAACGAGCCATCTGCAACTGCTCCACTCTATACATGGCCGGGGGAAAGAGGACAGGCACAAATAAAGTGGATTCATATACTGTAAGGACCTCAACAAAGAATGCATTCATTTCGTCGTCCGGCTGTGGACAGAATTACTTCGACCCATAAAACCTTTAAATGGGTTCCACTCATGGTAATTAAAGTCTATCAAAGTCGATTTTTTTCAAAGCACCAAGGCCAATGGATGATCAGGATCGACTCTCAGGTTTCACTCTTTTGCTCTACCTTTCCCCTCCTTCCTTCTTTTATTGTTCTTTAATGCTTCCCGTCCATTTAACCTAATGACCCATCTTTAGTGTCTACATGATGGGGAGTCTTGGGCGTGGGTGCTGGGGGAACATGATGAGTGTTTAACAACCGGGAAGCTTCAGGAACAAGCCCATCTCTTTACATACGATCATCAAATGTTTCAGTAGCTCAGTGATGAGCAGCATGACAATCGCCAACAAGGCTGTTCCTAATGCTCACTTCAGATAGCGAGCGTGCTCCGGGAAGTTTCAGTGTGTGATGAGTAGGAAACAGGAAAGAACAACAGAGGAAGGAAGGGAGAGAGTAGAAGAGGGGGAAAAGAGCGGAAATCCTATTTGGCAGGATAAGTGCAATTTTTCTCCAGAGTTTTCAAACTCAATAGAAATCCTTTAGAAATGTTTACCGTGTGTCCTGCATTCAAATAGTCTTTCAAGAGTGCAGATAATGGTAAACCATAATCACCAGATTCAAAGGTTGACCTCTGTGAACAGTCATAAATGGGTTTCTTCAAATTGTATTTTTGACTTAACTAGAAGCTTCAGCCAAACGCATGTCACCAGCTAGTTTGCGTATATCTTTTACTACAGCAACTCCCATTATTTTTGACGACTGCCAATAAACTTGAAAACATTTTGAAATATCGAAATATCTTTAATATAAGGGATGGAGTTCATGTTCAGTGTTAAAAGCAAGAGCCCCTCAAACTCTCATACTACTGTGGACACGGCTTCCTACAGAAACCCATAAAAGTGGTGACTAAAGAGGCTTGTTTTTCATTCACTGCTCCGCATAATATTATATGAATATATATTTATATAAATCTTACACTAAAAGTGAAGCCAAAGCCTCTCAATCACCATCTGGTGGCCGGCTGTAGTATGGGTCATAAATCCTGCATCCTGTTAGTGGATGGAAGATAGGCCAATCTAAAATGACAAGATGCAGGCCAAATAATTTTTTCTCAAAGATGGTTTCTGTCATTTTAGGGTGGTTCTTAACACACAAAGTAAGTTTGATTCTAATTAGTCATTTAATGCCATTTTGATCCAGTGTGTGTATCAGAATGACATGCAGCTCTTCCCTTGATTACAACTTCTCAGACTCTGATCCCAAATGTGCAAGATGGCGTTTGTTGGCAAAATGTTTCTGCTTCATTTCTGGATAGTGGGAGGAAGTGGAGACAGTTTGTCCATCTGAATATACAGTCCATGGTTCAAACCAGGATAATTGTCAGTCCATTCATAAAAGGTTTAGACTTTTCTGGTAGTTAAAGAAGAGCAGGAAGCTGTTAACTGACAATTAACAGACGTTGGTGAACTATAAGAACTGCCAGATGAGCTCAAACTAAAGATATTTTTGGAGTCAATCCCACAGACCTCTTGCCACTCTTTACACATTTTAAGAAACATTCACATTTCAATTGTTCCCTCAATCCAACAGCCTCATTATTCACTCATTTAAAGAAAGCCACAGTATCCCGACCCTTGATTCCACAATTACAAACCCTGTCATTATTCTTGTGCCCAAACTAAGAATTTTTCCAAAATCACAACAGAACAATGTGAGCTCACGAGAAGGTCGCATTCAGTACGACTGAGCGACGCTACTACCAAATTCCCTCGGCACTGTTGAAATCAGGGCGTATTACAATAAAGCCAGCACATAATTGTATCATATTAAAATTTCAGAGGTATAAACATGTCATCCCTCGTCCCATAGTTGGATTTACAAAAAGCCCCATTCATAAAAAACAGCACTAAATGTGATTATTTCTGATTTGCTTGCCAAGCCAGTGGGGTCTGACCGAAGCTGGAGCGGCTGGAGGAGACGCTGCTGTTGTACATCTGTGATCAAATACACCTCAGCCTGCTGGACAATCCCCTCATAATTTACATTTCAGAATTTTCAGCTGATAACTAGTATAAAAATTTGAATATACACATCAAGAGCAGAGGGTCATGGTCTGTTGCAGCTTTCCCTCTCTCCCCAAACTCCACTTAATACACCCCACAGAGCCCTGGTGGCTATATACAAGGACCGGGCCATCAAATGAACAACAGATGAACCAAATTAGATAATTGCCATCTAATTCATTAAAAAGCTTTTAACCTGAGGATTCCTTCAGTCTCAGTTTGTATCTGATAAGGAAGCCATCAAGTGCCCTGCAGGGTATGAGGGTTATGAGCCGGCCCAGCAACCTCCTCTCAGAATATCCAGCCCGCCATGATTCCCTCCAAGATGAAGCATGAGTTTCTTAAATCAGGCTTGGATTTTTTCTTTTGTTTTGCTTGAAGTTCTGTAGTTGTCTAACAAATTTATTGAGAAAATTGGCTTGGTAGATGGCGGACTGAGCAACGCTGATGTGTCGTGACACTGGTGCTGCCACAGATATTGGTCTAATTACAGTTTGCAAATGTTCATTTATTGTGCTCTTTCACAGCTTTGTGTTCCCACATTTCTGATGGAATGGCTCTGGGATTTCCATTGAATAGCCACATGTTTTTGAGTCTGTCCCCGTTGGATACATTTCCCTGTGGTTGTTATTGTGGAAATACCCCAAAACAGGATTCAAAAATGTCCCATTAATGCCTCTACATTATTTGTTCTCTCTATGACCATTAAACACTTTTTTCTTTCCTGTTTTATTTTTCAGAGATTGAACGTCAATCATGACGTTCAAACAGGGAAAAAGGAGAAAATGAGCACTTCCAGATGAAACCACGTATCTAATACTTGTGTTGCTGTGTCCTGAAAACGCCATGAGTGAAGCCCAAGTATTTTCCATTCCATTCTTATGTGAAGCTGCAGATTCTGACATCAGCCTCCTTTTTTTGCCGTCGCTGTCTGGTTGTAATAAAGCTGCTGAAATTAAGTCAGCAGTGCCCTCTGAACCTGTGGCATCTGTTTCAGATGCTGAGATAAGCACAGTCATGGTCTGTACGCTTTGATGAAAAAAATACCTTACGAAAGATATTAAGGTGTGTGAGTTTTAAGGTATTTTATTTCACTCTACCAGGAACAGAATGTGTCACAATAAGGGATTTAGCTAAAATCAAGACATATTACTTTCCTTTCATACGTATTCACTGTGTCCCTCCATCCTGCGGCATCTTGTCTGCATGAGGGTTCTTGGTGTGCAGCCATTTCCACTGTTTAAATCAATGTTTATAAGAGGGTCTGCTTGACCCTGATATGGGTTGGATGTGGCAGCCCAGGGGAGCAGGGACCAGCACCCTCCCATCCTGCCTGCTGAATGGAAATCAAATGGGAGATCTTCAAACGCAGCCAAGTATCATTCTACTACGTACTCCGATCTCAGAGCCAGAGGAACTCTGTATACTCACCATATCCTTTCACAGGAATCATCACCCACTGCCCCTCCCGGCACACACATACCCTACACCCTGACCCCTAACCCGACACTAGGTCCCGCCCCCATGCCTCTTGGCAGGAGTGACGGCACTGCTAGTGAACAAATCGTTTCCAGCTCAGGTCACATTTGGGATTTTTAATCTGAGGGGGGAGTCCAGATGGGCTCTGAAAAAAAAAAAAACTCATTAGGTGTATGAGCACCGTGATGTTCTTTGGGAGAATCTGTGAAATGTCTTTTTCTCAGTGAGAGGTTCTGCAAACTTAAGAGATGTTCTCCTTCCTCTATTACTTCTTCAATGCCTCATTATGAACACGTCTCAAGAACAGGCAGAGCTAAAATACACAGAGCAACTTGGACAACTGAACAGAACAACAAGTGTGCAAACATGTGGCACTGCAATCCTGTGTGTGTGTGCGTGTGTGTTTGTGTGTGTGTGTTTGTGTGTGGTAACATAACAATACAAATGTTCGATGCTAGTGTTTCTAAGAAAAGTGGACCAGAGATGAGCTCATGAGTGGAGAAGAGCTGAACCACATGGTGCATCACTCTTAAACAAGATGTTATGGAAACAACCAGACAGAATTCAGAGAACCCGCAGGAAAGCTGCAGTAGAATGCGAATGCAAATGTTTGCATACACCACATATTACAGATGCGTGCCCACAAACACTGCAACACAGTAAGTAATAACTGAAACAGTTGATGTTTATTTTGAGAGGTGATGACTTAACAGAACTTGAATTTAGAATTTTTGCATATAGGGTATATCAATGAATGCATTGTTACTGTGAGACTGAATGATTGGATATGATATGTGAAGATAAATGTCCCTACAGTCTGTGTTGTGTATTTTATGCCATATATTTGGGTTGTGAGTGTATTGTTGGTACTGCATGTTTTTATTGTACTGCATATGTTTTTGTGGAAGGTATTTGGAAACCTTCAAAAAATGTTTTCCACATCAACATCAAGCTCTGATGAAACACATGAAAAGGTCAAGGAACAAGCGTCTGCAACATTTTAGCTTCAGATGTAGGGTGTAGCCTGCTCTTTAGTAAAACCACACGCGACCTGGTAATTAACTTTAAAGAAGATCTTTTGGGAATCATCCATGTGTCGACTTTAACATGGCAATGATAATGAAATGGATAAAAATCCACAAAAAGGGTATACACCATGTGCACTGGGTCAGTCTGAGGATCACTAGCCAGAGGATCACCTGTCAGAGGATCACCAGTCAGAGGATCACCAGTCAGAGGATCACCAGTCAGAGGATCACCAGTCAGAGGATCACCAGTCAGAGGATCACCAGTCAGAGGATCACCAGTCAGAGGATCACCAGTCAGAGGATCACCAGTCTGAGGATCACCAGTCAGAGGATCACCAGTCAGAGGATCACCAGTCAGAGGATCACCAGTCAGAGGATCACCAGTCAGAGGATCACCAGTCTGAGGATCACCAGTCTGAGGATCACCAGTCTGAGGATCACCAGCCAGAGGATCACCAGTTGAATGTTGGAAAATACAGCTGCATGTATTTCAGCTAGGAGCAGTACGCAGGTTGGACACTGAGGACACCAGCGGAGGTATCTGGTGTCAGGCCCAGGATGTTTCTTGATTTGACCAGGAAGTTAGAGGATTCAGTAAAGAGATAATCACTAAAACAGGAAGATCTTGAGTATGAAGATGGGTTGGCGTTTTTAGACCTCCTGAAATATTGACTTGGGGTTAAGGAGAGTCAGACCCTGTGGACTACTATTGTGATGATTTGAAAAATGTTTGAACAACTGCCATCCACTGTCAGCTCCTATGGAAAAGCTCCATAATTGACAATTGTTTTTGTGTACTTTTGCACACTTTAAGGATTCCAGTCCTGAGAATAAACAGACCCACCAAGCAGTAAGCAGTAACACTTGATGACTGAACTCCAGGTGATGCCGTCCAGCCGCCATTACTTCAAACGAAGAAGTTCCAGCTGTCATCAGACCTGTTGATGCTGATGATGCCAAGACTGGTCCTGATGGAGTTCTTCTGCAGAGTGAAGGAGTGAGTGGTTTCCATCATTAAAGTTCAGGAGAGCAAACCTGTATTTATCAAACAACCCACAGATGCAGTCTGAACTGGTTTGACATCGCCTTAATGTTTTAGGCACGAAAGTGTTAAAATCAAAACTCAAAGTCACAGGGAAGGAGTGAAGAGCCAGAGGGATTATAGTGAGATGTTTTGTTTCGTCTGATGACACCAGAGTAAAGGGCTGAGACAAAGTCCAGTCTGGACAAGATAAAGGCATGTGTGACCTTTTCTAGATCTACTAGAATGACTTAGAGTCATTCAAATGCAGAAGAACTAAAACAGAGAACATGTCAAACGTTTTCGAAATGTTTCATCACTGAGGGCAGCTCGCAGAGTGCTACATGCATCGACTGATGAAAGGTCCGAACAGTGAAGGCATCAAATCTTTTTTAAACAGGTAAAACATCGAATTAAAAATATTACAAACCACAACATCCCCAGCAGGGACACAAGCTCAGACATGATCTCTACAAAATGCATTGACGCATTGACAACAACAGGAAAATGTCCACAACATTCAGGAGAGGGATGTCACCTGGGCATAGGGTGGAGGGGTTTGTCAAAAATCCTTGAATCTCGTAGTTTTTCCTACATGACGTCTTACTCAAAATCTTCTACATATAATAAGTCATTTTTCATCCTGGGTTCTCTGTGTTCTTCCAGGTTCACATCCATCACGTTTTAAAAATCCAATCAACTCTCCTACTAGCTCGCTGCGACATTTTTCATACATTTTATGAGGGAGATGATAGGAAAAGTTCCAGAGCAACCGACATTTGTGTTCTCCCATACAGCCCCTCTTGAAAAGTTCAGGAAGATGTCTGGATTTTAGTGCATGTTTAAAAGCAGCTATAGACAGGTGGACACAAAGACACTCGATCCGTCCATCCATATACTGCTTGTCTTTTAAAGGTCGCAGGATAGGTAACTGGAACCACTCCCAGCTGACATTGGGCGAAAGGTGGGGTTCGCCGCGGGCAGGTCGCTACAGCCACTCCATGACAGGGTTTCTTTTTGAGCATGTTAACAGAGCCTCAGAGAGCTCTTTGATTACCGAACAGGTAAAACTACATAACCGCACACTGTGTCTGGAGTTGTTAAAACCAGGAAGTAGAACCCATGAATCTCTGCCCATAACAGTTATTGGCTACCGTTCATTATAACAGGCTCCATCAGTCGTGTGACAACAACTGCCAGCTTCATTTCTAGTTTTTTCTTTATGACTCCACAGACTTGTTAGTAAAAGAATTGAAGACTCACATGGGAGCCATCAACTTTTTTTTTTTTAAAGAAAAAAGTTTTCTACTCCTCTGCGAGTTTGTGCAGTCTTCTGCCAACTGAAATACAACACAAGGATTTACTGACCAATTACATTCTTCATTTCCTGTGGATTTTTTTCCATTTATTTCAGGAAGAAGATTCATGGTGGCACTTGGCTTTTTAGCTGAAACTGTTTATATGCAACCGCCCTCTCATCTTCCACTGTTTCGGATGGTAGCAGAAATACTGTGGCCTTAAGTTCGGGGTTGCTGTCCATATGTAAATACAATAAATAAGATCAGATGACAAGGAGGTAGGAAAGAGGAAGAATGGCAAGCAGGATGCAATTAACGACAGTAGGAGGGAGACTGGGGAAAAGAAAGTAGAAGATCCCAGTCCACTGGGACTTAAGAAATAAAGCTGGATATGTGGGATATGATGGCTCTGAATAGGCCATTCATATATTCTAAAAATTCCTGTGCTTCAGCAAGTGAAGAAACAGTCCTGTAGATGGGGGAACATTTGGATTTAGAAAAGTCAATCAGTGATATTTAGAAGGATTACAAATTTTATTCATGTAAAATTAAAATTGGGTTTCTAAAAGCCTAATTTTGTATCTAATGATTTTATGACAATGTCAATGTCAATAATGTTTAGACCAACTGGTCAGTTTATCAGGAAACACCTCCAATACTGGGTACGACCTCCATTTGCTCTCAGAACAGCCTCAGTGCTTCGTGGCATACATTTTACAGAGGAGTGGAAACTGTGCTCCGTGGTCACATGACCTCATGAAGTCATTTCTGCACATTCGTCGGCATCACATACAAGCAGCCATTTCTGTTCTTCTACCACATCCTGAAGGTGAACGTGATCCGCAGCAATACTCAGATGGGCTGCACCATCACAACCTCTGAGAGTTATACACTTTCTGGCCTGTGATTTTTTTGAAGGGATGATCAAACAATTACTCTGTGGTGCAGGTATGAAGGCCTGACAGCAGGACGGTAGTTTGAGCTCAGTCACAACTCTTCTGCCTCCACTGCAGTGCTGAGTGAAATGTGCACTCACACACCCACTCACACAATGTGGACATTAACTTCCATCCCTTTAAGCCAATAATGCTGTGGTTTTCTGCAGTGTTATCAATGGATCCTTGGGAAGTTATGGAATAGACTAAATAGTCTTGTTCTGTTTGATACACACTCAGTGTCAGTTTGTTCCTGTTTACCTTCTAGTTGATATGTCTAGTCTGTGGCTTCATGGCCAGGTGGATGATCAGACCACAGCCTAATATTCATCTTTTCATCTGCCTTCCTTTATCAACCCACGAGCCTATAATTCATAAAGACACTCTTTTGTGTCAAGACACAAAAAACAAACAAATTATAAAAGAAACATGTGTTGGAATGAGCTCAGTTAAAACTACACTCATCACCTCGACAGGAAGATGAAAGACAAGTTTTAGAAGGGCAGTTTTTGGTGAAATCGTGGCCACTTTGTTTGTTATTGCCTGGTGTCAATCAACCACTTCATGTTTTGGACTTTTTCTTACAAAAGCAAGATGGTTTGGTTGAAATATGCAAGACTTTCCTTTGAGTTTCATGTGTTCACAGCCTCAAAATGAGCATGAGCTGCTGTTCTTTCATTATCAATCCCTCTTTTGTTTATATAAATTCCAACATCCCTCACAAACACTGCAACACATTTGTGATCGAGGTTTTGCCTGAAATACTTCCAAAACCACAAAAAAGTGTTTCAATGCTGATTCATTTTTTTTTTTTAAATCCTATTTGTCAAGGACTTGTTGACTGATTAACAAAGAAATATAAAACACTTTTTATCTTTTAGAAGCGTTGCTGCTGCAAGTGTCCACATGGGATGGGTGAATGAGTTTGTGCTGAATTCCATCATATTTCTTTCCCCCCATATGCACGTCAGGACAGCTGCATCTATTTTTGTAATTAGGATGTTTTAATTAGGCTTATACTTTCATGTTGGGTGGAAGCATGACCACAGCTGAGTCTTGCTCTGTGAGAGCTTGGAGGAGACCCGGGATTTAAACTGTGCCAGAAGAGCTGCGGTCGGCCGACCACAAACCGCCACATGCATTTTATTTGTCTGCGACACTCAGCGAGAACATCCTCCACGAGGTCAGCGCCACATCTTGAACCCTTTCCCCTGCCAGCGTGCGGTAAAATCGTGTCACTGGCTACAGATCCATGGCCAGCAATATTCCCAAACCTGATAAAGCCAATGGTCTAAATGAGAAACTGCCATGTAAACAGCATTTTCAAATACACTCTAAAAAGTGGGACTGGGGTTAATTAATATTTAATAAATAAATAATAGTAACCTTTATATAATAAAAATTTGTGCAGTTTTGAATCAAAGTGAGCTGAATTCAACAAATAAGATTTTTTTATTAATTGAATTTTACTAATTTGTGACAGAGTAAAATCAGCTCTGAATTGCTTAGTAGAATTTAATTGTAATTTTTAGGAAAGTCAAAAGTTCCAGATATTTGATCAATTTTACTCATTGTGAGGCCTTAGGTTTTAATAATGTTACACTTCCGCCAAAGGCATTTTGAGCCACATCAGTTGTGATCTGCCGCATACAGGGACTGCCGTTTTCTTTTCAATTATTTGTGATGTGTAACCAAGTTGCTGCAGCAGTTAAAAATTGTTTTGCGGTATTGAGTTATCAAACATGTAGAGGTGCAACATGGTCTAATGAAACGGTTCGTAAGATTTCTTATGAAAAGTTATGTACAAATTTCAAGAGTCATGAGGCTGGGGACACGTGACCTATGCAGGCGTACTTGTCATTGTGTGAATTTCGTGGACGACTCTGCATCGATGCCACTTCTGTCTGCGTCAGAGTCTCTGTCGGAGTGTGTTCCCTCCTCACTCCCCCTCTCACCTGCGCTTACTTCATACTTGTACAATATACACCATCACTTATCACAATTTATTAGGAAAAGAACAGGACTGATGTTTACTTTCTTTGTTTGAGATCAGTTCTAAGTTTGAGTGATTAAAAACATCAGAGGAGCATGAGAGAGAGAGAGAGAGAGAGAGAGGTGAGCACATGATTCAGTGTGTGTTGGAGCACCTGGTCTGATGGATCTGATTCGACACCTTCGACAGGAGAACTCTGATTGGCTGCTGGCATTTTGACCACTTGGCTTCAACTCAGCTCAGCCTCTTTCATCTGCATCTGAGGTAAGTGATGTATCACTCTATATGGAGGTTTAGCCAGCATGCTAACTTATATACTTCAGACTCATTAAGTTTAAAATTAAAATAGTGTAACATGATAAGTTAGCTGCTGTTACCTGCTGCTGCTTAATGTGTAAATACTCTTGCTGGCTTGCCTTGTGTTTTCTGCTAGTTATATTTGATCCCAGTGGTATTCTTGTCATTATATATTGGCATTTAAATGAATGAGTGAGAAGCTAGCTGATGCTAAGTAGCATTAGCTCGCCTCGGTAGAGCAGGCCAGTGTGAAAAACCAAGGACTATTTTCGCATCTAAGTCGGCGAACTAAGGGTTCAACAATACCCGACGTCAGTGTGGGTGGTTAATGAAACAGTACAGGCGGGCTTGGTGAATTTTATTTAGTTTAGTTATTTAGAATTCAAAAGTTATCAGTAACTTATTGTCTTTATAATGTAGCCCTAAACGTTCCTAGCTAGGAGTTTCTTCCTAAGAACTATTCACAAAGCAGTTGAGAGAGACCTTTATAGAGATACAGAAGGAGCAGGGTTGATTCAGTTGCTGTGGTCGACTTCAAGAATCAATAATGAGCTAACAGTGCTTTATAAAGATTGGTTGACATGTGACCAACCTTTGTAAGTCAATGTAAAATAAGATAAATATCAAAACATGCGTATCCATTGATTTCATTTTAGAATTGAATTTACAAATATCTACAGTTCAGATCATCATCTCTGGTGTCATTGAATTAGTATAATTTGTTGGTCAGCTGGTTTAATCCTTTTAAAGTTATCTGGGATGGCAATATACTTTTGCAATAACATGATCTCAGATTTTTTTTTTTATAAATGGTTAAATAGGCTTTGACAGCCCATTTCAATAGATTTTATTGTCCAAAGGGTTTGATGCACTTGGGGAGATGTTCAATTAGGACATTCACATTTGGCTGTATAGTCTGAGAAACAATATTTTTGCTCTTTCAGGATGCTGATGAAGACAGTGTGTCGCAGGATCTTGCTGACCAAAAGATGAAGATCTTCAAGATTAAAACGTCAGAGGGTGTCGAAAAAGTTGGAATTGTGGTGGAAAGCGTAACAGTTCTGATTGGACTGACAAATTTTCCAAGGGCTTGCTCCATGCTCGTTGGACTGACATATGCAGTGAATCTTGCCTATCCTAAGGAGCTCAGGTACAGTTTCGAAGCCTTCCAGAAACTCTTCCTGGAACTGGATTGTTCAAAGCTGTCCCCAAAAGTGAACAGCCTCAAGAACAAGCTACTAGATAAAAAATGAAGGGAAGTTTGTTAGGTCAATGGCAAAACATCAACAGTTTCTCCTTTCATTTGAAAGGGTCCCTCTTCAAGTTTAATGTTTTTTAACTTCTTTTTATGTTTTGCTTCAAAGCTTTGTTAAATCTTACAGTTTCTGTGTTGAGAGATTGTCCTTACTCAACCATATTCATTTGAGGGGAGGGGCATTATGTTTTTTACGATGCAACGGTTCTTAAACTTTGTCCACTGTGCACACTAGGGATGCAAATTTGAAATTTTTTACTGAGAAATTTTACCAGTGAAAAAGTATCCAAGACCTTCTCCTAGAGAAACTTGAAGAAGAGGGACCCTTTCAAAATGAAGGGAAGTTTGTTAGGTCAATGGCAAAACAGCAAAAGTTTTGACATTGACAAAACAAATCTCCTTTCATTTGAAAGGGTCCCTATTCAAGTTTAACGTTACTTGTTATGTTTTGCTTCAAGGCTTTGTTAAATCCCACAGTTTCTGTGTTGAGGGATTGTCCTTACCCAACCATATTCATTTGAGGGGAGGGGCATTATGTTTTTTTACCATGCAACTGTTCTTAAACTTTGTCCACTGTGCACACTAGGGATGCAAATTTTAAATTTTTACTGAGAAATTTTAAGTGAGTCCAATTTCAGCAGTGAAAAAAGTATCCAAGACCTTATCCTAGAGAAACTTGAAGAAAAGCGACCATTTCAAAATGGAGGGAAGTTTTTTAGGTCAATGGCAAAACATCAACAGTTTAGACATTGACAAAACAAATCTCCTTTCATTTGAATGGGTCCCTATTCAAGTTTAACATTACTTGTTATGTTTTGCTTCAAGGCTTTGTTAAATCCCACAGTTTCTGTGTTGAGAGATTGTCCTTACCCAACCATACTCATTTGAGGGGAGGGGCATTATGTTTTTTACCATGCAACTGTTCTTAAACTTTGTCCACTGTGAACACTAGGGATACAAATTAGAATTTTTTTACTGAGAAATTTTAAGTGAGTCCAATTTTTGCAGTGAAAAAGTATCCAAGACCTTATCCCAGATTAGCGGTATAAATTGTATCCCTATTGTACATATACATGTTTTGCATAATGTTTTTCTCTAGATTTTATTGTATTTTTGCATTTGCACTTAAAAAATGTTGAATGAACATGTTTAAGCAAAGTTGCACAAATAAATGTTTTTTATCTGCTGTTCTTGTTATGCATGGTGATCTGTTGATCCTACTGAAGTAAATTGTGCCATCATAAGTAATGGTATTGAATGGATTAGACATAGACAAATTATGGCAACAAAGTGACATCCAATATTATTGAATATATTGATTTAAAGTATTGTGAAGCAATTTAATACTTGAATTAAATTTACGTAGATATTAATAAGAATACCAGTGTAATTGTGTTGAACAATATGCTAAAATTAGTTGATATAGTTTATATTAAGTGAATCCAAATCATTTATATCCCGATATTTAGTAAGGTTATACACATTTTATTCAGTAAATATAAATAAAAATTCACGAAATATTCAGTAAATATAAATAAATTTACACCAGATTTTCAGTAAAAATTAATAAATTTTCACAGTTTATTCAGTAAATATAAATACATTTACACCAGATTTTCAGTAAAAATTAATAAATTTTCACAGTTTATTCAGTAAATATAAATACATTTACACCAGATTTTCAGTAAATATTAATCAATTTACAGCAGATTTTAAGTTAATATAAATACATTTACACCAGATTTTCAGTAAAAATGAATCAATTTCCACCGAATATTCAGTAAATGTTGATCAATTTCCAACAGATTTTCAGTAAATATTAATCAATTTACAGAAGATTTTAAGTAAATATAAATAAATTTACAGCAGATTATCAGTAAGAATGTATCAATTTCCACGGAATATTCAGTAAATGTAAAACATTTTACAGCAGATTTTCAGTAAATATAAATCAATTTACAGCAAATTTTCAGTTAATATAAATACATTTCCACTGGAAATTCAGTAAATATAAATCATTTTTTATGTTTAAATGTAGTTAAATTATTCAATACTTTTTAATCAAAGTTGTAGTAATTAAAATCTACTCAATTATATCACTTGTCACTTTGTTGCCACAATTTTTTTGAGTAACCATTGGTCACATTTTTTAGGGTGTAAATTTTCACCGACATACGATCATACTCAGAATAAACAATAATCAAATGAAGACTTGTTGAGTATGCCATCCTCAGTCTCATTATTTAGACATGAATACGTCTTATAAACAGTTCTGTAGAGAATTTGGCAGCGTTTTTGCAACATATGACAGTTACCAACTCCTTGACGACGCATGGCCTGGTGTAAACAAAACGTAAATATTAAAAGGAGTTGTAGCTTTTGCAAAATTGGAAAGAAAATAATCAAAATGTTATACAGCAACACCGTACAATCAAATATTTTAGGTTGGACTAATACTTGCCGTTATGTCGTGAATAAAAGCAGACTCTACTTTTTAACAGTTAATCAAATATTCTATTAGCAACTCATGTAAACAAGAAATAATCAAGATATTCAGATTATTGGTATCCATGTAAATGTTGTCACAGTTGGGGGGGGGTCATGTAAACCAACATGTCTAAATCATAGAGTTGCCAGAGAGGAAAAGCACATAAAACCTCTCCTGAGAAGCTGTGACAAATTAACCAGGCTTTAATTGAATAAACGGATGTGTTATGTGTAACGATATGACGACCGGGGGTTTGGTGTGGCGGATGCATTGCTAATTCTTCCTTCCTGGCTTCTCTCAGGGCAGGGGCATTGTGTTAGAGTGGTTTTCATCAGCTGAATCTGGCTTTCACTACCACAGGAAATAAAGACACATGCCTGGTTCAAGGCCATCCATGGTGGCGTGGGCCTCAGCGTTATAAGGAAAATAAGATCAAATTCGATTTTCACAGAGAATAGGTAACTTTCCAGAGATGAATGAACTCCCTGCCATGAATGAGCTAACTGGGCACTCTGTGAACGTCTGGTTTTTAAATCCCAGATATCTAATGTTTCCTTCGCAGAAAGAAGACAAGCATTGGACAACCATTACCATAGTGGCCCTACAACACCCTTCATTACGCCTATGAATAATAACTTAAGTTGACTTTTTCAGGCATCAGCATTGCAAACTGCACCATTTGAGAAGAACTGGAGAAGAAAGCTTAATAAACTTTCGATGAATCCATCATGGTTTGCTTCCAAATCCCCATAAATATCAATGTGACCACAGAAATCCCCTAAACAAAAAACAAAAGTCCCAAATGTACTGTTACAAGAATCCTGACATAACAACCATCCATCCATCCATTGTCTTCTGTTTATCTAGGCTCGGGTCACAAGGCGAGCTGGCCAAGTAGGGTAACCCAGACATCCCTGTCCCTAGCCACGATTTCAAGCTTTTACTAAAGGATCCGAGGCGTTCCCGAGCCAGATGGGATAGATTGTCCCTCCAGTGAGTATGTGTCTCGCCTTGGGTCTCCTCATATTTTGGTGTGCCTGGTAAACCTGTAACAGAAGGTGACAAAATTAACTGTCCCCTTTCCGCTAGTCCGATCACCAGATGTCTAAAGGCCTCACCCTCCAAAGCTGAGCCCAGACAGCCAACGGAGGAAACTTAAGTTGGTCACTTCCGGACCTCCCTTTTCTGGGTGACTATGCAAGTTCTATGCCACTGTTTTCTAAGGATTTTCTTACCTGCTTCATGTCTGGCCCCTCCCCTGTGACCACTTAGCCATGGGAGACTCTACCCGGGCTATGATGCCCCAGACAACATAGCTCCCCGACTCACCAGGCCTCACAAACCGCCCCACAATGATAATGTGCCGATAAATGCAAGAGACGTAAAAGGCTAGTAGATTAGAGTAGATTTTATAGAAGATGTTGGTCACTGGAGTTTCCATACTGGCAATGACAGTTGTGCCATTCAATGATATCTTCACAGGTTCAAATAAATG